>NW_028258173.1:7272727-7424242 GCF_053883595.1 Heterocephalus glaber | reverse complement strand
CTCTGCTGATACCTTGGCCTTGGATTTCTGCATCCAGAACTGTGAGAGAATACATTTCTCACCTGAAGCCATCTAGTTTGGGGTAATTTGTTACAGCAGCCACAAGAAACTAATACATTATATGAACTTTGAGGCAGGGTTCCCGGTGTCCTTTGAGCCTACCGCAATCAAAAGTGCACAGTGCTGCTTATAGGATGAGAATGGACAAGGAAAGAAATGAAGGAAGGGAGAAATCAGCTGGCAGGGTAGGGACTGATTTGGAAAGTGAGGGGTACAGAGCCAGGGTAAGGGAAGCTGCTGCTGAGAGCCAGGAATAGGGGTGAGGTCAAAAAATTTGTGAGAGGCAAGGCTGGCCGAGCCCAGCACCGTCTCCCCTAGGCCTAAGAACTGCAAACAAACAAGGCTGGTGACTGGTTCCTGAGAGGAGCATCAGCCAGCTCCATGGGAGAATCATTCAGTCAGCCCCAGGACTTGGGCCTGCAAATCTTTCCAGTAGACAATAAGAAATTGCCCCTGTGGAGCCATCTAACTGCTTGGTCACAGCTGTGGTCAGGATATGAGGGTGGGGCTGGGTGGGTGGTGGCCAGCTACAGGCCTCTAGATCTGGACTCTGACCTTGGTGCCCCAAGGTCCTAAGTCCTGTGGCCCTCAGCAACCCACAGCACCTGAGTGACTGGAGGGTTGGGCTGCTCGGTGGCTTTTCTGTCCAGTAGTTTCTGCCTCACCTCACACTCTCCAGCCAAGACCCTTCTAAGCTGGGCAGCTCGGGGGCCTTAGGAATGGACATTGTCTCTTGTTCTGGGTAGTAGTGGCTCTCCAAAGGTGGCAGCCTGCACTAGCTTCCCTTCTTGTCACTGCTCTATAAGGAAGGGGAGTCTCTTCTTCCACCCCCTTCAGCTTGGGCTGACTTGTGACTGCTTTAAACTAGACTATGGCAGAATCAAGTCAGGATACCGCTAGGTCTCTACTGAGCCCTGAGAGGACTAGGGAGTTCCACCTGTTCATGGAGTCCTGAGCCACCATTTAAGAAGTCTGGGCCAGCTGAGCATGGTGGTGCATGCCTGTAATCCCAGCACTCAGGAGGCCAAAGCAGGAGGAACACCATGAGTTTACATAGTGAGTTCAAGTCCAGCCTGCACTACATAGAGAGACCATGTCTGAAGAAACAAGACAAGACAAGTGTAGGCCACACTGCTGGAGAAAGAAGCCACATGGAGCAGCCTTGAGCTGGGTTAGATTTCTGTAGCTATGATAAAATGCTTAAGAGAAACAAGTTAAATGAGGAAAAGTTTACTTTGTCATGGTTTCAGAAGTTGCAGTCCATGGACAGCTGGCTCTGTTGTTTGGGGCCTGTAGTGAGGCAAAACGTCATGGTGGAAGCTTGTGTGGAGCAAGCAGCTGACACAGACAGAAAGAAGAGGTGAGGGTCCCAACATCCCCTTAAGGGATTATGCCCAATGACCTAATTTCCTTCCAGTGCCCTACATCTCCTAAAGGTTCTAGTGCCTTCCAATGGTACCATCTGCTTCAACACATGGCCTCTGGGGGACATTTCAGATCCTAATCATAACACTGGCTGGGCCATCCCAACCAGTTGGACCTTTAGGTGACCACAGTCCCAGCTGCTGTCTAATGCAACTTCATGGAGACCCCTAAGGAAGAACCCACCAGCAGACCACCAGCAACCACACACCCATGAGATCAAAATAAATTATTGCTGTGAGCTACTAAGTCTTGGTGTAGTTCATTTACACCACAATGAGTTATGCTGAATACTCTAAATATTCATCCCTAAAACCCCCTGTCCCATCAGTATTTGCTGGCTGTTTGGAGTAACAAGGGCCTCCAAACTCCAAATCCACAGCTCCTGTTTAATGATCTGGCCCAGGGGTCTCCCTGGTGATCAGCCCTGGGAACAGGCAGAGTTGCTGGATGGTTCTACTCTTTCTGGGATTGGTAAGAAACTCTTAAATTAAAATCAACAAATATTTGTAAAGCAGCTAGATGTTAGTGGTACTCGAGGAGTCAGAGGCAGATCATATGTTTTCTTTGAAGAGCATTAAATAGCTTTCTTAGCACTCTGACCTGGTTAAGATCCTCTCACCCATGACAACCAGGAAAGGCAGCATGCTGCAGCATTCCTTTTGCTATTGAGGAGGAAATGATGTCACACTCCTCACAAACAGGCATGGCAGAGCCAAGGCCAGAAGCCAGGTTGTCTGACCACCTGTCTACAGGCTTCTGTGCTACATCTCTGCTGTCCCCAAGCCACCCCTGATAGCAGTTTTGGACCCAGTCAGGCCCATTTTTCGAAGTTTGAGGAACAGGGAAGAGGAGAAGGACACGAATTAGGCCATGGCGTGTGTCACTATGGGCACTGGAGTCACTTCTGGGATTCACCTGTGGCTCTGCCCTGGCTTGTAATAATGTGGCCATTACTTAAGCTTGCCGAGCCTCAGTGTCTTCATCCACAAATGGAGATGCACTCCTGCAGACAGCTGCTGTGAGCTCAGGAGGAGGGCCGGCTTTGGCCTGATAGGGCCGAGCAGAAGTGGCCCGGTGTGATTTTGGAATCTAGATCACAAAAATACATGCTGACTGCAGATCAGGAAGCCATGGCATGAAGAGCCAAAGGAACTCATGCGAGGTCACCCAGGTCACTGGAAGCAAAGGTGGGGCCAGAAGAAAATTCCCAGTTCCACATTTTTCTGGCACACATCTCTGGGTGCCTGGTGTGTTGAGGGGCCAGTGAGCATCAGGAATGAAAGCTGGGTAGTATTTCTTGGAGGCGTGCCAGGTCTCTGCCCAGAAACAGAACTTTTAGAGAAATAATGGCTTCAGAAATATGGAGAGAGACATGGATCAGAGATGCTGGTAGTCAGGGGAGGAAGTTCTAGAGAAGGATCTACCATGGCAAGAATGAATATCCAAGGAAGAAATGGATGAAGACAAATTAGTTGACAGAATCCAGTATCCATGGAAAACCATGAGGAAGTTTCAGTGGGACAGAGCAGCCCCGCCTGGATGAATGACCTAGATGTCACAGACTTTCAAAGTAACTTGAAGGATTGCCCACCTGTGCTTCCATACTAACCACCACCCTTTCCTCCACTCCCATGACTACTACTTCCACCAGCACCACTTCAATGGAGATGATACTGACCCATCTGTATACAGGGCTCCACACATTACATAGCATGTGCCGTGCTCCCCAAAAATGATGTGCGGAAGTCCCAGCTCCTGATACCTGTCAGTGTGACCTTATTTGTTTTGTTTTTTGGTACCGGGGATCAAACTCAGGACCTCATGCTTGCCAGGCAGTTGCTGTGCCGCTGAGCTACATCCCCAGCCCAGAGTGACCTTATTTGGAAATAGCACTTTCCAGATGTCATCAAGTGAGAAAAGGTCAGACTACTTTAGGGTGGGCACTAGACCCAACGGGACTGGTGTCCTTATAAGAAGACTATGTGAAGGGCTGGGGATTTAGCTCAATGGTTCCACCACCTGCCTCACAAGCACAAGGTTCTGAGTTCAATCCCTGGTACCAAAAAAAAAAAAAGAAAAGAAGACTATGTGAAGCAACAGACACTCAGCGATGAAGCCATGTGAACAGAGAAGCAAAGATTAGAAGGGCCAGGGATTTAGCTCAATGGTTCCACTGCCTGCCTTGAAAGCACAAGGTCCTGAGTTCGATCCCCAGTGCCAAAAAAAGATTAGAGCAATGCCCTGAAACTAAAGAATACTGACTGCTGCCAGTAGCCACCAGAATATGGAGAAGCAGGAAGGATTTCCCTAGAGCCTTCAGTGGGAGTGTGGCCCTACTGACACCTCGATTTGGGACTGCTAACCTCCAGGACTGTGAGAGAATAAATTCTTGTTATTTTAAGCCACCCAATTTCTGCTGATCTATTACAGCAGCCCCAGCACACTCAACAGAGAGCCCGTTTATGTCTATCATGTGAATTGGTCTTCCTGGCTACCCTGCAAGTTGCTACATGTGACTGTCCATGACAGCCAGATTCCAAGATGGCCCCAGTAGTCCCAGCTTCTTTCACCTCCCTGTGTAGTTCCTTTCCACACCAAAGAGGGACAGCCAGTGTAACCACTAGGATAGTGTGGAAATGACGTCCTGTGTGGGCCTTGCCTGTCTGGACCACTTCCGCTGGGGAAAGGCCACAGGCAGCTCGTGGAGAGGTCTATGCAGTGAGGACCTGCAGCCCCAGCCAACAGCCAGCTTCATGTGATCAAGCCTCCCTGGAACAGACAATCCTGCAGATGCAGTGGATCCCGCAGGTGACTGCTGCCCTGGCCAACATCTAGAGTGCAGCCCCACAAGACATCCTGGTCCAGACCTCCACTCAAACCACTCAGCTCCTGGATCCAGAGGATGCATGTCATTGATGTTCATGCCCTGTTCTGTGTAGATAACTCATACATCTTTCCTGCCTGATCAGACAAAGCATTGAAGTAAGCCATCACTGAACTAGCTACTGACCTTGAATATTGTTTTAGCCTCTCTGAGTATCCTCATGTATTAGTTGGTAGAATAACTTCTCCTATTTTTTTTTTTTTGGTACTGGGGATCGAACTCAGGACCTTGCACTTGTGAGCCACGCATGGTGCCACTGAGCTAAATCCCCGGCCCTAATTGCTCCTATCTAATAAGAATGTTGGGAGGGGGCCAGGGATTTAGCTCAGTGGTTCTGGTGCCTGCCTCACAAGCACAAGGTCGGGAGTTAGATTCCCAGTACCAAAACAAACAAACAAAAAAAGAATGTTGGTAGGGATCACGAAGTTAGTGTATAACTTCTAACAGTTCTGTTTATTGTTGTTAGATGGGTCAGAAAGTGGTTCAAGAGGGTGAAAAGAGCTACACACCCCAGTGACTCCAGGGCAGGCTGAGTCCTGAACCTAGATCTCGACTCCCTGAACAGTGCTCCTATTCTAACTGAATCCCAAGAGCAGAAAGCTGAGGTAGGCAGAAGTCCTGTGAATTTAGAATCTGTACCACTGCCAAAGCTGAGCATAACGGTGCATCCCTATAATCCCACTACTCGGGTGGGTGAGGCAGGAACGACTGTAAGTTTGAGGCCAGCCTGGGCAACTCAGTGAGACTCCATAAAAAAAAGAAAAGAAATGAAGAAAGAAAGAATAGAATTTCTAGAATTCCTACCTAGCACAGGCCATTAGTATCGGTGCCTTGTCCACAGCTGGCTGTGTACCCTGTGTTGAGGGCAGGGAGGGCAGCCAGTGGGGTCAGTGGGGTCAGAATGTAGTTCGGTCCTGGCACGGGGAAAACAGCTCCTGATGCCCTGCAGGAGAGCTGTTTGGAAGGTGCACAAAAGCAGGTCGACAGCGGGCTGGGCTTTCTCTGAGGGCCTTTTTGGATCACATTTCATGCCAGAGCAGGTCCAAGGACAGGGAAGGAGCCAGGGTGCTGCTTGCAGGCCTAGTTAGGAAATGACCAGGAGAACAAGACAACTGTTTTGAAATGCAATACGGTATTAGGGCGAAAGGGCTGCTGGGAAGAAATCTCTTCTGCACCGGCTTCAGTGGTTTAAGCCGATCAAAATGACCTTGGACAAGCAGAGGCCCAGGAGCCATAGGCTTTCCTAGGAGAAGTACCTGCTCTCTTTTCCCTTTTATGGCTGTAGCCCCTGTCTCACACTTGAGAGCAAGAAACAGTGAACCATTTTGTGGATGAAACCAGGAGGGAAATAGGGCAGAAATGAGAAAAGTCAGTGGCAAGTGAAATTTACCTTTGAATGAGCAATATCGCCTATGAAAATTGGATGCAAAGAACCTCCAGGTGTGCTTGTAGCTGCCTGATGACTCTGCTGGCCAGGTGTAGCCCTTTGGAAAACATGAAGGAAGGGTACTAGGCGTAGTTCTCCCCAAATGGTCACCACCGAGACCTAAGATGTTCCATAGTAACATCCAAGGCCCTCAGGTCACTGGCTTGCTTTTTCTCTGCAGTGTGACCATTTCTGGAAAGAAGAGCTTGTGTGTGAAGGGGCAAGACCAGACACTGACAGAAAATAACTCAACATAGCTCCCTTTGATGTCCAGGAAGAGGAAACCTGTAAGGACTGACCTCCAGAAACACGCTGATGAGGGTTTGCCTTGGGGCAGACTTCAGTTTTCTCCTTGAGCTCTGCCCCCTCCTGAGGGCCAAAACCTCTCACTGCAGGCCTCTCCCCTGAGGACTGGATTCCAGGCTCTCACAGCTCACGGAGACTTCTCTCCCCATCGAAACTCTGGCCCCAGAAGCACATGTATTTAATGACTGCTCTCCTACCACACACCATCTGATCATAGCTCCCAGCTCTCCTTTTAGCATTAACCTTCTATTCAAAATGGATTTGTAGTCAGGCATGGTGGCGCACGCCTATAATCCCAGCACTTGGGAGGTTGAGGCTGGAGGATCACCACAAGTTTGAGGCCAGCATGAATTACATAGTGAGACCTTGGGCCGGGGATTTAGCTCAGTGGTTCCATCGCTTGCCTTGCAAGGGCAAGGACCCGAGTTCGATCCGGTACCAAAAAACAAACAAACAAACAAACAAACATAGTGAGACCTTGTCTCAAATAAATAAATAAATAAATAAATAAATAAATAAATGCTAACCAAAATGGATTTGTATTCAGTGGCTCTAACTTTATGAGACCTCAGTTACCTGCTGTGCTTGTCAAACTATAGATTCTGAACTAACAGGTTTGGGTGAGTTCAGAAATCTAGAAGCTCCCAGGCAACCGTGAAGAAAGTGAGCCTTGAGCTCCGTGGAACCAGGCCCTAGATGGGAGAATTTCAGGCAGGGCTGGAAGATACGCAGGGAAGGGGACAAGCCAGCAAGGGAAGGGGGGAGGGAGATGTCAGGCAGCAACTTCCTGTTCTGTGACCACCCCTTCCACAGCAGCCGGGCAGAGATGGGGAAGAAAGGCCGGCTCTCGGCTCTTGGAATGCTTCATTGTGGACTCACCTTGGTCCCCTTCTGCTCATCCTCCAAAGTCCACTGTTCTCCAAACAGTGGCCAGCCTGGTCCATCCACCTGGTCAGAGCCCTTCACAGGGGTATCACCCTGTGGTGTTTTGCCTGTTTCTTCTTCCTTTGCTTCTAGCCGATTTCACCGATTCTTTCCAGCCTGGCCTCACTGGTTCCCAATGCCAGTGCACACCTCTAAGCAGTCCGGGGGCATGGGCGTCAAGCCAGTGCAGAGACTCCTTGCCTATGGATAGAGAATCAGTGGTCGAAAAGGGGTCCAGATATCTGCTGTGTAAGCAAATACCCTGACTGACTCTGAAGCTGCACACTGCATTTTGAGAATGGCCAAGCGCCAGGCCCCTCACCATTTGTGGGGGCTGCTTTTTCCCTCCGAATTGCACAGAAGGGGAAACTGAGACAGAGGGGAACAGCTCCCAAATCACTGAGCTCCTCCAGCACCTTCAGGGTTGGTGGCTTCGTTTTATCTCCATGTGATCCTTCCAGGCAGGGGTTCTTACCCCATTTTACAGATAGGCAAGTTCTGTGCTCTTTAGACTCCTCCTTCCAGCTCTGCGAGCTTTCTGTGTATCAGCATGTGACCCCAATAAGCTCTGTTCCCATCCTGGCCTCCAGATCTACCTGAGGATCCTAAACCCCAGGGGTTTCCGAGAAGGGCTCTCCAAAACCAGACTGTGGGGACTTAAGTCTCTTCTAGGTTGGGCTTGATTACAGCTCTAATCTTTCATCATTCAAAGTCATGTTGTTTATTGCTTCCGTTGCAGAATTTGAAAAAGAATAAAAGGTACTCGGTGGAACCCCGTAAACTGGATTTAACTGGGAAGAATTATACCAGAAAGGCTATAAATGTGTTAATGTAGCAGGGTGGATATGGGGACAAATTGTAAAACTGAAGAAAAAGGACTGTGGGCCTGTGAGTGACAGCAAGAATGAGGGCTGGTGCATCCTAGGGCTGCCCAGGGCCCACTTTAGCATGACCACAACTGCCATTAAGCCCCTCCAACTCGAAGTCAGTGGTTCCAAGCTCTGCGTAATGACTGAACCCTGCCTTCTCATCAGAGGGGAGGAAAGCAGCCTGGAAACCAAGGGGCTGAAGTTTCAGCTGCTGCCAGGCCTTCCAGAGCCCCATCATACTCCCAGAATAGCGCGCCAGATTCCCGGCAGCCCGGGCTACCCCGCCACTGGCTTCCGGAGAGGGAGACAGTCAATCCCCAAGTAGTGCTGCAAACAGCAGGGACTGGCCTCCACCCCGAAGCCAGCTGGCTGGCCGTGTCCTGCCTGCCCGCCCCTCCCTGCTGGAGGCACCATCTTGGTGAGTGTGGGCATGTCTGCCCCCTACCCCATGGACCCCTGGTTGTTCCTCCATCACCAGATGTCTGGCCTGGGTTCAAGAGTTGGGTGGTCTCAAAGCCTAAGTGAGGGGTCCGCGCAGGGAGAGGGTCTTTTATTTATTTATTTTTTTATTTTTTTGGTTTTTTTGTTTTTTAGTTTTTTGAGAAAGGTCTCTCTGTCTTGTGCTCACTATGTAGTTCAAGCTGGCCTCAAATTCATGGCGATCCTCCTGCCTCTGCCTCCCAAGTGCTGGGATTAGAGGCATGTGCCACCATGCTTGGCAGGGAGAGGGTCATTTGAAGACTTTGCTGAGTGATGGAGAGGCTAGTGAAGGGCCGCATGGCCACAGGCTGCAGAGCACAAAGAGTCCATGTGAGCACCAGGGGCCAGGGGCCACCAGCAGAAGAACAGGAATGGGGAACAAAGAAGGCAGACACACAGCCCTGCCACGGGCCAGACAGTGAAGGCGAAGGGGCATTGCAAAATGGGAGCAGCCAGGCTCATTGCTGGCTGGACAGTAGATCTGCTGGGTGTGTAGGATCCTCCTCAGGCCCCTGTAGATCCTTCTCTGGTCAGTGCCCTTGCAAATGTTAAGTGAGGCTTTGCTATGAGCAAGAGAAACACATCTTTCCCTCAAAGCTTACGCCTCAGTTAGGGACAGGACATGGACATAAATAACCAGCCATAAGGCAGAAAATGGTAAAGGCTACACAGGAGGTGGGAGAAGCACCCTGGAGAGTTGTGGTCCATGAATGCCTTGACCTTGGCCAGTTGTGGTCTATGAATGTCTACAGTGGAGCCTTTGTCCAAAGGAGTTGAAACAATTGGTTCTAATCCATGGCTGGTCTCAGCCCCTATGAACCTGTTTTTAAATCTATAAAATGGAGATAATAACATCTGCCTTATGGAATCAGAATGACCTTTTGGATGTTTATAAGGCTGCAAGCCTCAAATATATGTAGAAGATGCTATATAGTGGTGAGCTATCGTATTATCAAGCTAGTTAGCATCTCCCGAGCCACTGGGCCTGGGACCCTGGGAAGCAGGGGTCTGGTCACTGGGCTGCTGTTAGTAGAGCTTGGACCCTGAGCCCCACACTCCCCCTTAGAGAAAGCTGATAGCCTCTCTCAGCTCTTGGCCAATCAATCCAACAATATTTAATGCCCGCGGTTTGGGTATATAAAGCACTATGCCAGGGGCTGCCAGGAAAGACAAGCCTGGAATCTAGTGTTCCTCCCCTTCAGGGCCTGTCACAGAATTAGGGAGGCAGAATAATTATGCATAAGACATAATTAAGTGGGGCACGAGGGTAACAGGGAACCGTGGATACAATCACCGCACTCACATGCATGTCTGGAAATGTCACAATGAAACCCATTATTTGGTACAATTAATATATGTTAATAATTATGAAACAAATAAAAAGACGTAATTAACAATGCAAATGATGTAAGAGCAGCAAAGGAGAGCCAGAGGAGAGCTCCAGGGAGAAAGATTAGAGGGTCACCAGCTTCAGTTCCATAGATCCCAGGGCTTAAAGGGAGGGTACTCTGAGAGGCTGAGGGGAGGGGCTGGCATCCTAGACTGAGAGTTGGGGAACAAGGTGGACAAGTTACAGGAAGGCAACGAGGGAAGCCGCCTCGGACTTCTTGGACCAAAGTGACCATCTCCTGTGGGGAAGAGGAAGGAGCCCCAGCTGGGTACAGGTGGCAGAGGCCTTGAAAGCCGGGTAAGGGAGTTTGAACTTTTACTTAAAGGCATGGAAGCCAGTGAAGGTGTTATGATCAGAGCGCCATGGTGAAGGCAGTGAATGTCGCAGTGCTGGATGGGGGTTTGCAGAGTGACTGGAGGGGAGATGGAAAGCAGGGTGAGCAGCCTGCGAGCCAGTGGAGCCACTTGGGTGTGACAGCAGGTACACTCGTCCCCCAGTGTGTTCTCAGATTAGAGAGACTTGCTGCGTGCTGACATCTCCTTTTTGGTTTTGGAAGGGCCGGATAGGCTGAGTGGCCTGAATGCCTGAACCTTTGGCTTTGAGGCTTGGCTCTTAGGATTCAGGTAGTAGGTTGTGGTCAATGAATGTCTAACTGGCCCAGCCCCTGGGTCCTTGCTTCTTAAAGGGCCGTCGTGGTGCCTGAGTCCTCTCAAGAACAAAACAAAGCAATCTCTGCTGCTCCAAGCAGGAAGTCCGAGGAACCCCACAGTAACCAGTTGAGACAGGGCCTGGGATCAAGGAGAGGTGAAATGCAAACTATTTACCAGTAGGTTGCATAGAGTTTCAGGGAGCCAGGAGCCCCACCCTGAGCTCAGTGAGAAGCTATTCTCACTCCACTGGGGCCCAGCTGCAAGACCAGGGGCTCCTGGCTCCTCAAGAAGAGGGAGCAGGCCTCCCACTCCACGGCTCCTCTAGGCCATTCTTCGAGCTGAGAGTGTCACCTAGGACACCTGCTTCCCAGGCAAACTGGGAAGTCCCTCAAGCGGACAAACTGACCCGGGTCACCAGTGCCCAACCCTGGGCTCTGGGGCAGGGCCTTGCTAGCTGGCCCAGAAGAGGTGGCCTTCTCCAGCAGGTGGGGGGCTTACCTGCTGCCCCGGAAGGCCTCACACTGTGGGGCACATAAGTGTGGCACTGTTTGTAAGGCTGGGGTAGGGGTGTGATCTGTGAGCTGTGATCTGCCCCTAGAATAGTGGCTACTCCACAAGTGAAAACATCTACCCCATGCCAGGCTGTGTGCCAGGTGCTGGGGATGAGTGAGATGAACCCTTGCTCTTAATACAGGCACAGCCTAATTCGGAAGGTTAATTATGCCGGGTATGGTGGCGCACGCCTGTGATCCCAGCACTCAGGAGGATGAGGCAGGAGGATTGCTGGGAGTTCAAGGCCACCCCGGGCTACAGAGTGAGTTCAAGGCCAGCCTGAGCTATTTAGCCTGTTTTAAGAAAGAAAGAAAGAAAGAAAGAAAGAAGAAAAAAAGATTAAGTATGACACACTAGGAAAAATGATAAATGCCTAATGAGCCGTGGGTAAAAAGGCCACTCATGACGGTCCTGTCTCAGAAATTAAAAATTCTTGCCAGAGGAAGGGACATTGAGGTGGTGCAGATTTATTTAAATCTTTGGTCAGAAGTAACAGGGGCCAGCAAAGATAGGACTTTGAGGCACAGATGTGATCCCAGAGCATGGCATGGCAAGGCACTTCTGCTGAGGGTGAAATGGAACAGGGAAAATGGTGCAGAAGTGGTTTCTGCAGCAGTGTGGATTCAAACAGTTGGACTTCCTGAGCAGAAAAGGCACATACCAGCCTTGTGGGAAGAATACTCCAAACAGGGTACATTGGGGGGGGGGGTGTTTTACTCCCTGCTTCCTGGGTACAGGGTAGAAGGAAGTGGGGGTCAGAGAGATGAGGGACCTGCCACGCCCCACGGCTGGCAGGTACCACCCAGGGCCTCCTCAATATCTCAGACTTCTCAGACTCCTTGAGTCAGGGCACTCAGGCATCGCAAAGTAGGAATTCGACTGCCTAAAGGGGAGGCGGGGCGGCAGGGGGGTGTAAGTGGGGGCGGGGTCAGCAGTATGTTCCTCAGCAAGCCAGTAACTTCAGGGCCACTTGGAACCGAGAGTGTTGTTTTTGGAGGATATGGGTGTTCACCACCGGTCCCGCGCCTACTGGGTCATTCAATCAGGTGGGGGCACTGGAGGCTGCGGCTGGAGTCTTAGAAAGCAGCACACCTCCACAGAACTGCCCTCTGGCGCTCAGGCTGGCTGTGCCAGGGGGGAGGGCGGTGCCCCAAGGTCTGACTCACTGGGTCCCCATCTCCAGTCTCCCCACTCTGAACCAGCACAGCCCCCGGGGGACTAATGCCTGCGGAACACAACAGGGACCCTGGAGACCCAGAGGCCCAGGTCACCTGTGCTGAGGGACTTGCTTTGTGCTTTGAAGGCAGATCTTGTTCCAGAAGGGAGCAGGGTGAACAGGGAAGCTAAACAGTGCTCAGAAACTGCCCTACATTCCACAGCCAGCTGCCCGAGGAGAGGCAGGATGGAGGGTGAGGCTCAGCCCCTGCCCTCGGCCCCTTTCCAACAACTCAGCCCTCCTTTCGCCCAGCCAGGCGGGCAGGCAGGGGCAAAAGCTGTGGTTCTGGAGAACTTTTAAGTCCGGAAGAGAGGCTCACGAAGCTGGAAGGCAAATTGAGACCACCACTCATCTTTCCCTCTTGAGGGTCACTGTCTTCCCCTCTCCTGGTCCCCTGGCTCTTACCGGCCTTTCATATACGCTAATGATGCCTCCTCCCAGCCCACGGAGTTAGACACTACTTGCCTGGTTAAGAAAAATTAGTTTTGCCGGGGATTTAGCTCAGTGGTTTTGCTGCCTGCTGCGCAAGCGCAAGGACCTGAGTCCGATCCCCCGTACCAAAAAAAAAAAAAAAGAAAAAGAAAAAGAAAAAGAAAAAGTAGTTAGAACCTAGGGTGACTTACTTATCCAACACCCTGAGGTCTGACTGGCCATTTGCCTTTCCAGCGTGGGCACCACAGACCCCAGCACCACTCAAGGGTTTGTCCCCTTGCCAGGAGGTCCCTGACTCTTGGGGTGGAAGGTGCATTTAGAAAAGGGGAAAGAGGAGTAAGTCAGTCAGAGCTCTGTGTCAGCAACGCGCTGCTCAAACAATTCTGTCTTTGCCACTTTCCCCAGGGCAGCCCGAGAGGGCAACGGACAGGAAGGGATACAGGCTTCCACAAAGTCAAGGCCTCACCAACAGCCTCCGCGGCTAAGTAAACATTCATTCCCTCCTGGAATCAGAAAGGCCGATGTGTGGTGTGCGAAGGGAGGAACTGGCCTGAGGTTTATCGCTCGCTCGGGCAACTCCGGGTGATTCACTGAGTTTAGACTCTAGGTTGTCATAGACGGAGGCAGGCAAACAAACAGCCCCGGTGGGTGGTATCCTCCCCTTTCTCTGCCCGCCCCCACCTGGCTGCCCCTTTGCCCGTGACCAGCTGCCTCTCCTCCCCCTCACGAGCGCTCAGGGTTGAGCAAACACAGCCTCTGCCCGCCCCGCCACGGGCTGGCTCCGACCGCGCGCTGCTGGCGATCCCCCAGGCAACTCGGCGGCGTCACGAGAACCAGCACCCCGAGACCTGGCGCCCGGCCCTCCCCCGCGTCCCCAGGGCGGCCTCTGCCAGGCCCTACAACCTACCCTTTCCCGGTGCGCCTCGGCCCCCCTCGGGCCTCCGGCAAACCAACCAGGCCCGGCACCAGTCCCCCCCCCCCCCGCCCCAGCACTGCCCCCCTCCCGCTGGGCCGGCTTCCCAGGGGAAGAGGGCCGGAAAATCTCTTGTTTACTGGGCTAGAAAGATCCCAGGCAGGATTTGCTTCCCCATTTCTGTAGTCCCCTTTTAGCAGATTCCAGAGCCGGAGGAGAAAGGGTGGCAACCCGCTGATCCACCCCGGGCCGGAGTGGGGTGGGGCACGGGGAACCCGAACACGTGGAAAGGTTCCGGCGGGGCCACGGGAGGGCCCGGACTCAGAGTCGGGGCCAACCCGGCCTGGAGCGCAGAGAAAGCGCAGGCGGGGGGTGGGGGCGCTCAACACTGCACCTCGGGGAGCCGAATGGGGAAAACTAAGACAATTCAGAACGGGAACCCCGGGCGCAAGCAGGGGAGCGCTTTTCGGGTGGGCCGCGTCTGAAGGGGTCGAGCGAAACGCGAGCGCGGGGTAGTCAGGCCCTGGGCGACGCAGGGGCTCAGGGCTCTGCCCCACGAGGTTAGGGACGTGCGCCAGTGGCGTTCCCACGCAATCTTGGCTACTGAAGTCTCAGGGAAGGGTCGCGCGCGTGGAAGAGGTGGACGCTTGGTGTGTGGTGTGTCCACGTGTGCAAGCTCGGGAGGGGAGAGGGTGAGGAAGGCGCCACAAAGACGGACTTTGTGTCTGAGTGTGCGCCTCGCTCCAGCCCGGAGCGGCCGTGCCCGGCGAGTGTCTCAAGGGACAGCTAGGACGGAGGGGACAAAGGCTGCGTGTCCGCCACCCAGAGAGCCGCGCCAAAGCAGCCCTCGCGCAATCGGCTGAGCGAGACCGCTAGGAGATGCAGGGAGCGACAGTCTGCCCCGGGGGTGAGCCGAGTTGCACCCTAAACCGCTTTCTAGAGAGAAAGCCCGGTCCCGTAAGTGCGCGGGAGTGTGCGCGCGCCCGCGTGCGGGGGGCGTGGCAGTAAACAGCAACAACCCACAAGCCAGCTTGGCCAGAAACTCCGATCTCCCTTCCCAGCCGGACAGTGCGACTCTCGAGCCTGGAGGTGAGTCGCGCTGCGAGGGCGGGGCGGGCTTTGTTGCTGTGTAAACGGATTGCACATACCTGGAGCTCGGGCGGGCGCCGGATAAGCGCCCTGAATGGAGGTGAGGTCACGGTGATGCAGGCCGGCCCAGCCTCGTCGAGAGAAAGGAGTGGAGCACGGGGAGAGGCTGGCGCCAGAGCGAGCGACCCAGCGCGCCCAGCGCAGCCCGGGTCCCTAGGAGGCCGGGCCTGGGCCACGTACCCCCGCCCGGGCCCCGCAACCTCAACCAGGGCTGGGCCTGGCCTGGTGCCCCTCGCCGAGTCCCTCCCACCCCCGCCCGCGCTCGGCCTGGGGCTGGAGTTGGCCCCAGACGCCGCGCCGGAACCAGGCTGGCGGCGCGTCCCAGGTAAGGGCTGCCGCCTGCCCCTCTGCCCTCCTCGGCCTCCCAGAAGAGCCGGGCCGGGCTGGCAGGGGGTGCGCGAGGGCAAGGGCCCGTCGATGGGACCTGGGGAGCGGGGGACGCCGCTCCAATTCCGCTTGGTCGTAGGAAGTTTTCCAGCCCGAGTCAGCTGGGAATGAGAGGTGGGGGAAGCCTGGCGCTGCGGCTCGGGGTTGAGGGCGGGGAAGGACGCCACAGTCGGTGTGTCCGAGGGTGTGCCCCACCTCCCTGCCTCTCCGCGCGAGTCCACGGCCGTCAGTCACTTCTGTGGGTCGGTGTCCTCTCGGATGCCCTGTCGTGTCTGGGGAGGGCAGTTTCTTCGGTCAGAGGAAATGAGAGCAAGAGTGGCTGGCTCCCCTGTGCTTTTTGTTCACACGTACAGGGGTGGGTGTAGACCAGACTCCAGCAGCCCGGCCTGAGGTGGGGAGGGACGGGCTCCGATCTCCCTACGGGAAGTTTGGAATTTCGGACTGTAACTTCGCCTCTGCTTCTGGCAGCATGGCTTCTGGATCCCATCCCCATCCTCCCTTTTCCAGCGCCTTTTCTGCTTCCATCCTAGAACCGCAGTTTCATCCCCAGGAAGAGCTAATCATTTAAAACTCCATGATCTTGATCGTAAAGCACGGGGACGGACCAGAACGTGTACTAGTAGGGTTTTGTGGCTGGAAACACCCCCTCCCTCCAGTCTTCAGAAGTGGCTGGGGCTGGGAGGGGAGTGCTCCTGGGGGTGGGGCACATTCCAGAGTAGCATTTCAGACCCTTGCATTGAAGTCTTGGAAGTCTTGTAAGCTCACGGCATTTTGGCCCAAAAGTCCACTTCTGGTGTGTGTGGGAAGGGGTGGCCAGCGGGACTGAGATAGGTTCTTCCAGACACCCACATCTGCAGAGCTCTTTCCTATGGCAGGGGTTAAACATCAAAGCCACCTGGACCGAGGGTGAACACAATAGGAGTAACAGGGCCCAGAAAGGAAGGGGATGGATGATAGGGTGGGAGGAGGTCGGAGGCTGGAAGCAGGTCCATCTGTCTTTCGGGGCCAGCTGCTGCGTGAGGCCAGCCAGGGAGAAAGGAGGATACTCTGTGATGTCCCTGACTGACCATCCCCACCAAGAGGGGCTCTAAATGGCCACAGCACCCTTGGAAGCAACCACTGGCTTTAGATCTTTCCTTACATTGTACCCTGGAGCTTGGACACAGACCAGGGCTGCCTCCTCCAGTTCATGCCGTGTTCTTCCCAGGCTGTCTTGCAGATGAGGTGGGGTGATGAAAGGGGTGTTGTGGAAAAGTGTGAAGGCCTAGCTAGCTGTCTTACCTGGTACTGGGTTAAACCAGCCAGGGCTGGCTGGGCCTCAGCCCACCAGCACTGTGGAGGCCTCTGTGTTCCCACTGGAGAGAGAAAACAGGGAGGAAGGGGATTTGGAAACTGGATTGGACTGATACAGACCAGGGCAGGGACTGGGTGGCCGAGTCAGGGGAAAGGCTGATTTCAGAGGTGATTGAAAAATATTTGTATGACTGATTCCAGGGAATTGAAGCAAAGGGGCTCTTTTGTCCAGAAATGATATGAGGCTGGGCCTAAGTGATAGGAGATCATAGATTTACTTCCAGGGCAAGAGGGTGCTCTCCCACTTCCTTCCTGGGATCCTGAGAACTTTTAAGCAAAAGATGTGACTCCTAGGCTGGGGATGTAGCTCAGTAGGACCGCTCCTGCCTCACAAGCTCAAGGTCCTGAGTTCGATCCCCGTACCAAAAAAAAAGATGTGACTCCCGAAGGAAGGAGGCAGGACTGGGTAGGAAGAGATGGGTACTGTGTGTATTCAGAGGACTGTTGTCAAATGCCCGCTGTGTTCAAGCTCAGGTGAAGGTGGAGGATGCTGACTTGTTCACTAGCCTGGTAGAGGACACAGGTACTTATGATGCAGATGTTCAAAGATCGATGGCCCAGGCTAAGTGCAGGGTCTTGGAACTCACAGAAGGCAGAAAGAAGCTGCTTCCAGAACCTGGGGAAGAGCCTCCAGGCAGAGCTGAATCCCTCTTGCTAGTCTTTTTGCCACCATTTTAAAAGGTGGCAGTGACTGGCCGAATATGCTGTCCCGGATACCAAAGGGTTGGAGCTGAACCCTTCGGTGCCTGCCTCTCTTGAACTGTCCTACTGGTCTGTAAGGATTCCTGTCCTAGGCACAGGACAAGAGCCAGGCCCAGCTGGCTCAGTTTTCCCACCTGAGCCTGTGTATTTCTGTCTCCCCATCTGCCCTTCTATTTTCAGGGGAAGCTGAGAAATAAGACATTTTAGGACGGGAATAGGTTGTCTCATCTGAGGCTAGTATGTTATGGGGCAGCTGGGGAGCAGCATGGTTACTAGCATGGGGTGAATAGTGTCCTGTTTGATTCCTTGGAAGTTCCCACCTTGGGAAAGAGGAGTGAGACAGGAAGGGTAGGTTCCAGGAGGAAGCTTGTCAGCCAGTAGCAAAGTCAAGAGGAAATTGGGGGTGGGGGGAGTAAAGCTTTCCTGACCCTAACCCTAGCCCATGTGTCTGTGGGGTGCTGGGGGCCAGGAGGGTATAGGCAAGTATTTCTGGGACAAGACAGATTCGTGGCATAAGGGTTCCTCTATTTGATTTTTTGTAAAGACCTGGCTTTTATCAGTTGTGAACCTGTAGTGTAGCCTTTTTTTTTTTTCAGTACTGGGGATTGAACCCAGGGCCTTTGCACTGAGCTATGTCCCCAACACTTTTTATTTTGAGATGGAGTCTCACTAAGTCACTAAATTGCCTAAGCTGCACTCAAACTTTTCCATCCTCCTGCCTCAGCCTCCCAGAGTGCTGGGATTACAGGTATAGCTTTGAGAATAAGCTGTCTCATTAGATTCACAGGTAGTATTTCCTTATTTGGAATAATGGCCTGTTCAGAACCAGGACCTGGCCCAGGGAGGTGAATGTCTCCGTGGTTCTTGATGTTTAGTTCCACATTTTCATCTTCACTCCAATTTCTGGCTGGCCCACCTTGCACCAAAAACCTCTGCAATGGAGTTGAATATTTACAATTCCATAGCATGTTATCTATAAATTATCTCTGGGAGGGGCCATTAATCCTTTCTTCCCAGCTCTTGTGAATACAGTTAGTATGTTATTGACGTACGACTACGAAAAATTCCCCTACAGAAACTGAATGACTGTAGAGGCTAGGTGCTTTTGGGTTAAAAGGGAAAAGAAATTAATGTTTTACAATGACAGTGTTTACAGAAACAGTAAATTTACTTAAGAACTTTACATTTAAGGGTTAATGGAGATGGTTGTTGAGGATAAGCAAGCTTAATTGAAAGATGAGGTAGCTGAGATGGCTTTTGATACCTAAAATATGTATTCTCAAAGGATGGGAAGATTTGAAAATTGATCATTATCATGTCAATTGCACAAGTTTCATTTCTGCTGAGTTAGTAAGCATTTTCCCACTTCTCAATTACTATGAAGAAACAATTCCTCTTGAATGAGATTTGGAGGTTTTGTTTACTTATTGAAAATTAAGTAGCTAGGAAGGGCGAAAACCAGAAAGGAGGTAAACTACAGAACACCTCACCCTGAAAAAAGGACGGGAAACGGTGGGGAAGATAGATAATGCCGTTCCCCTGCCAGCCACTAGTGGTCGCTATCAGCCCAGGAAAGCCTGGTTGCTTTCTGGAGCCTTTTTCCTGGTGAGGCGGAAAAGACAGGGCTAAAACTAGGTACAGTATTTGATCATACGGCGTGACATACAAGTGGAGGATCTGTGTTTCATGGAACTTTGGCCCTTATAACTTGCTTTTTAAAGAATTTAAATTTTAGTTGGAAAGCTCACAGATTTGGTCTTTATGTACTTATTTGCAGTAGCTGGATATCAAATCCCGGGCCTCACACATGCACCCCTACCCTCTCTTCAATTTCTCTTAACCTGCTATGTCCTTTACATCTACTTCACACAGGGAAAATCCAACAGGTGTGGACAGTTGAGGTTCGGTTTTCCTGGATGCAGATCCACAGTATTTGGTGGGCGGCAGTGAGTAGATGGGAGTGCGTAATAAGGCATCTTCCTGGTGTTAATAAAAGATATCTTCTCTTTCAGCTACAAGGTCTTAAAGTCTTCCATTAAACATTAATTCCTTTGGGTTTTGCCCTGCTCTGGCCTGGTTCTTGCTTTTAAAATGTTAATGCCTCATTGGAGAATTTTTGCATGAAGTCCTTAACTCCTTAGCTGGAGAATTAGTTTATTTTATCCTTGACTTTAGCATCTGACCCAGACAAAGAACTCTGGATTCTGAAGAGGCAAGTTGGCATTGAAAGTGGGGAAATGAAGGGCAAAATTGAGAGAACATGGGAGGGATAAATGTTGATGAATACAAATTTTCAGCTATCTTTTTTTCTGACTCAAGGTTATGCCTTCCACAGGTGCTTGCTTGTTAAGTGCTTGTTGAAAGGCAAATGATTGAATGAAGGAACACGTGGCTGAGCAGCCATGGATCACCAGGACAGAGGAAGTACTGAATGGATGGTGCACTTGGTTTTGACTTGCTCACATGTCCTTTCGCTCCTGTGCTAGCCACAAGGCCTCAAGGAATATGTGAATCTAGTTATGATAGATGAAAGGGAAAGAACTGAAAATTCAGTGACAGTTACCTCCTATTGCATGGTTAGAAATAGGTATGACAAATGGGCTTTATCTCTGGTCAACTGATAGAAGGATTCTCAAGCCCGAAGGAAGTCTCGTGACCATTTAGGACTGTCTGTCCTAGTTCAGGATGAAGGAAGCAGTACCATGCATGTTGGAGCCTGGCCTCACAGGACCAATTGATTTTTCCCCTTCTCTTTCTGTCTCTAGGGACCCATCTGGGACCTGGCCTGGGACCCAGGATGGCCACCCCCGAGACCTTGCTGATGTGTCTTGGACTCCTTCTCTTCCTGTTTTCAGGGGCCCGGGCCCAGACACATGTCCCACCTGGCTGCAGCTCAGACCTCAACCCCCTCTACTACAACCTGTGTGACCGCTCCGGGGCTTGGGGCATTGTCTTGGAGGCAGTGGCTGGGGCAGGTATCGTCACCACCTTCGTGCTCACCATCATCCTGGTGGCCAGTCTCCCCTTTGTTCAGGACACCAAGAAGCGGAGCCTGCTGGGGACCCAGGTGTTCTTCCTACTAGGAACCCTGGGGCTCTTCTGCCTTGTGTTTGCCTGTGTGGTGAAGCCCGACTTTTCCACCTGTGCCTCGAGGCGGTTCCTCTTTGGGGTCCTGTTTGCCATCTGCTTCTCCTGCCTGGTGGCTCATGTCTTTGCCCTCAACTTCCTGGCCCGGAAGAACCATGGGCCCCGGGGCTGGGTGATCTTCACCATGGCTCTGCTACTGACCCTGGTGGAGGTCATCATCAACACCGAGTGGCTGATCATCACCCTGGTGCGGGGAGGTGGTGAGGTTGGCTCTCTGGGCAACGGCAGTG
This sequence comes from Heterocephalus glaber, assembly GCF_053883595.1. Classification (NCBI taxonomy): domain Eukaryota; kingdom Metazoa; phylum Chordata; class Mammalia; order Rodentia; family Bathyergidae; genus Heterocephalus; species Heterocephalus glaber. Next base: position 7,403,747 of record NW_028258173.1, on the reverse strand, counting down.
CTGGCGGGGCTGTGGCCTCCCCCTGCGCCATCGCCAACATGGACTTTGTCATGGCGCTCATCTACGTGATGTTGCTGTTGCTGGGGGCCTTCATGGGGGCCTGGCCCGCCCTATGTGGCCGCTTTAAGCGGTGGCATAAGCACGGTGTCTTTGTGCTGCTCACCACAGTCACCTCAATTGCTATCTGGGTGGTGTGGATCGTCATGTACACCTATGGCAACAAGCAACACAACAGCCCCACCTGGGATGATCCCACGCTGGCCATCGCCCTTGCTGCCGATGCCTGGGCTTTTGTCCTCTTCTACATCATCCCCGAGGTCTCCCAGGTGACCAAGGCCAGCCCGGAGCAGAGCTACCAGGGAGACATGTACCCCTCTCGTGGCGTGGGTTATGAGACCATCCTGAAAGAGCAGACGGGCCAGAGCATGTTTGTGGAGAACAAGGCCTTTTCCATGGATGAGCCAGCCTCAGGTGGGTTTTGAGATGCTCTTGGGTCTTCTTTCTTTATGCTACATACTTACTGCACAGCAGGGGGCTTGTCACTGGGACAGTATGGACAGCTCTTGAAATTTTCTGACTTAAAGTCCCTAACTCAAGGACTACTGATGTAGCTCAGTGGTAGAGTGCTTGCCTAGCATGTGCAAGACCCTGCAGCAAGTAAGCTGTAATGCCCTCATTAATCCAGTCAGCCAGGAGTGGTGGCACACGCCTGTGATCCCAACACTCAGGAGCCTGACGTAGGATTGCTGCAAGTTGGAGGCCGTCCTGGGCTACATAGTGAGTTCAAGGTTGGCCTGAACTACTTAGTGAGACCCTGTCACAATAAACAGACGGTAATAACCTAATCAGCTTCCAGAGGGTTTTGTTGGCCATTTCAGATCTAAACCGTAACAGCTCTCATGGAGCCACAGAGGACCATTAGCATTTATTGAGCACCTGCTATGTGCCAGGCCCCATGCTAAGCTCCTGTTGTGTGTATCTTATGTGTTTCTTAGCCTGGCTTCAGCCCCTCCTTACATTGCCTGGGAGACCGGAAGCACGGTGGTCTCAAAGCTCTGCCCCAACCCCAGACTGTGGGTGCCAGTTAACGTGCTTGAGGTCTGATCCTTTAGCTCTTTGGTTACCTTGCGCTCCTGACTCCGGGACCCCTGCTGGGAAGTCAGGCAGTAGAAGTTCTGAATCAGAGAAATCCCGGTGTGCTCACACTGTGAGATCCCCATCATCCGAGCTTTAAGAAAAAAAGTGACCCTTTGTCCTGCTGGGCACTTGATCTGTGATCCACCCTCGGAGCTGATTGCTGCCCCCATCCTGGGGTTGTCTCTGGCACTCACAGAGTGGGTCACCGAGTGTGCAGGGGCAGTGGAGGAAGGCAACAGGAGAGAGGTGGCTAGGAACAAGTGCTGGGGGGCTTCAAGCTCTACTCCCCACCATCCTCTTTCCTGAGGCCTGTATCTCCAGCCAGCGAGTTTTCAGCTTTTGTCTTCCCATAGCAAATACTTCTGGGCTTGAGTTTTGGTTCCTTTTTTCTCTCTTTCTCTAACTGGAAAGATCAATAGAGTGAGCCCAGCACTTAGAAGCCCTCTCTAGGCTCTGATCCCTCAGCCCTACAGGAGAGGACAGCACTGTGTTGCCACCACCCTCAAAGGTCTGTTCCTGTGCTGATCAGCAGCTTTCCTCCAGCACCCTGGGGTGCCCAGCAGGGTGGAACAGATGGGGAACCAACACCCACAGGCACAGAGAAGTTTTCCCGGAGCTGCAGATGGTTCTAGAACCTTGCCTAGCGGCCTGGGAAGAGATGGCCACAGTCTCCTGGCCAGGTCCTGGGCTGGCTTGGCAGCTGGCACTGCCCTGTGAGAACATAGAGGTTTTTGGACTAAGGGTGTCAGCTGTGTTTCCCCCAGCACTGGCAGCTGACCCTCGGTGGTAGAGGCTGGAGCCAGAGGCTGGCCATCCTGGAAGGCAGCCGAAGGCCCGTGTGTAGGCCCTGTTGGCCTCTGGCCCTGAGGGCGGATGGGGATGTGAAGGTTGCTGACTTGGCGTTTATCTGAGCTGTTGGGAGCAGGGGATGGAGTGTCACACACTGCAGGGAACCAAGCAGGATTGAGCTCTTCCGTGTATCTGTACAAAAGGGCACCAAGTTTGGGGACCCCCCCCCCCCGCCGCTTCACCCTCAAGTCAGCCACTCCTGGGTGAGCTAGGTGCTCCGCCACAGTAGGTGTGCTCCCCTCTCCCCTCTTACCTGCTCACAGGACAGCACGCCTGGGTTGTGGGGGATGGGAAAGGGGCCTGAAAATCGAGGACCCCTCAAACCGCACCTGTCTTGCCTCACAGGTAAGAGGCCCGTGTCGCCTTACAGCGGGTACAACGGGCAGCTGCTGACCAGTGTGTACCAGCCCACCGAGATGGCCCTGATGCACAAAGGCCCGGTGAGTGGGCTTCCGGGGCTCTGGGGCCTGCTGGCGCCTGTAGAGTGAGGGTCAGTGGAGGTGAGAGCTGAAGGCTGGCTCCTCATCTGGGGTGTACACCCAGGAACACTACTTTTTGCCACCCTTTTCCTGGACCTGATGTAGCCATTGCCTGTGGCCATACTGCAGTGGGACCTGCCTGGTGTCCCTGGGCATCACACACAGCCTGGGGCCCCAGGCTGGAAGGAACGAAGAAGCAGCTCTTCCTGAGCTGGGGGAGCAGCCGGATGGGAGAGGTGCTGAGAATCTCAGCCAGGTGCTTCTGAAAGTGACGGGGGACCCACTGTAGCAGGTCTGGTAGGCATTGAGTTCTCAGCCACAGCTGTCTCGAGAGGGTGTCTGAATCCCTCCCCCCGCCAGCCAGCAGCAAGCCCCGACCTTACACCTCCCCAGGGCTCTGGAAGCCAGATGCTCCATTAGCCACGGACTGGGGGGTGGGAACAGGAAGGCGGTGGGTGAGATTCCCACTCCCTATATGTTCCTCCTCCCGGCTGGCAGTGGCTGTGGGGAGAGGTCAGTGACCTGCCTTGGCAGAATGCTGGGAAACAGGAAGCCCGGAGGTCAGCAGGGTGCTGTTCTCATCTCCTCCCCACCTCCCACCGTGAGCCCTGGGAGGGGCTGGGGTGGCTGTAGTGTCTGAGACTTCCAGCCCCACTCTTTCCCTCTCCTTAAGCCTGAGCCTGCGGCCAGGCTGTAGCCACCGGCTGTGGTGGGCAGAAGCTGTGCTCCCAGCAGGGGTATGGGCAGCTGCAGAACTCTTCCTGCATAGCCTTCCCGTCACCCCTCTCTCGTCCCAGGTGTGTTTTCAGGATGATCTAGCTGGGATATTTGTCTGCCTGGTCCTCAGATCACCAGAGTTAGTAGCACTTGAGAACGTGCTGAAAATGCAGATTGGCTGGGGCTGGAAGTGGGAGAGCTCATTGGCACCTCTTGGGGTGTCCACAGGATTGTTGACATCACCTGGATAGCTTGGGTCCCACGCCGTGGGAGTAACTCAGGCAGATGTGCAAACAACATCCGCTCCCTTCTCCTGATCCCAGTTAAACATTTACCAGCTTCCCTCCTGCAGTGGGGCCTAGCTCTGAGCGGTGTGGCTTCACCAATAGTGCCACCCAGGTTTGAGACCCCTGACTTAGATGTTCCAGGGCGGCAGGAAGTAGGAGATTGTAAACAGGTGGCCGAATTAGACGAAGCTGGGTTGAATCCTGGAGCCAGAGGTCTGGTGGCAGCTCTCTACTACCGGGATAAAGGGCAGGTGGGGCCAGAAGGTCACCTTCCTTCCAAGTGGGAGCCGGCTGCCCCAGGACCCTTCTTCTTCCCCCAGCCACACTTCAGATCCTTTGGGCTCTTAGTCTCCAAATCCAGCAGGCCGGTCCAGACTTCTAGACCGGGTCTGTGTGGCGAGGTCCAGGGTGTCCCTCACAGAAGGGTGTCTGGTGTCATAGTGACATTCAGGAGACTCTTGGGTAAGGTTCATGGGGGCAGGGAGCCTAGGATCGGTACCAGACCGGCAGTAGGCACTCAGTGCCAGTTAGGCTCCCCCTCCCTTGGCCTTGAAGTTTCCCCAAAGGGCTGGAAGTGGGAGGGGGCTGGGAGGAGCCCTTTTGGAGAAGCCCGCGGCAGCCTCATCCCATGCCTGGAGGCAGGGTTGGGGGCCCCAGGTCAGCCCTCAGATTCCAGGGGTGCAGTGGTCCACCCCAGGCTGCCAGTGGCGCCGGTGGGAGTGAGGGCAGCGGGGACAAGAAGGGGGAGCTGGCAGGCAGAGGCCTGGAGGAAGCAGAGTGTTTGTGCATCCGTCCTGGCGGAGCCTGGCTCCCGGTCCCCCTGGCTGTGAGGCCGCCTGTCCTTCCTTCCAGTCCGAAGGCCCTTACGACGTCATCCTCCCACGGGCTACCGCCAACAGCCAGGTGATGGGCAGTGCCAACTCGACCCTGCGGGCTGAAGACCTGTACACAGTCCAGAGCCACCAGGCGGCCACGCCACACACAGACGGCAAGAACTCTCAGGTCTTTAGAAACCCCTACGTGTGGGACTGAGGCGGCGGCCAAGGCCAGCAGGAGGTGGGCGGCTTTGGGGAGGGCCCTGGGGCCCTGGCCTGGGCTGGGGGCCCCCAAGAAGCCCATGTTCTGCGGCTCCCCTTCCCCTCACTGTCTCGGGGCAGCTTGTGCCTTGGAGCTGCGAGGTCCCCCTGACAGCCAGTGTTCTGGTGGGTGTCCCGGGGGCTCCACCCACTCAGTGTTTGTGGAGTCCAGGAGCCAGCCCAGCTTCACGCCAGGGCCACTCCGTCAGTCTGGCTCCAGCCAAATAGTGTTCTTGGGGGGGTGGCTGGTCCGCGCCTACATTCTCCGGAGATTCCTGCAGCCCCAGGGTCTCAGAGCAGGCGCTTCGGGCCTGGGTCTTGCTCCTCTGTGAGGAACAAGGGTGTCTAATAAACATGTTTCTGCTTTATTAACTCGTGCTCTGGGTTCATGGTTTCTGAAAGGGCCCTCAGCTTCACCTGACCCTCTCTCTTCCTCCACGGGCAGTGGGACCCTCTTTCCCTTCCTTTACATCTGGCTCACAGTATAAGCTGCTGCTGGGGTCTTCTGCAGTTATGGAGCTGTGCGCCATAGCTGGGTACAGTGGCACGCACCCACTATAGTCCCCACACTGTAGGAGGCTGACGCAGGAGGATCTTGAATTGGGGCCCAGCCTGGGGAACTCAGCAATATACCGAGATGCTCACCCCGGCCCCCCCCCGCAAAATCTCTGCGGATGTAGCTCAGTGTAAAGGCTCTGGGTTCTATCACCAGTACTGCAATAGGAAAACAAAGGAGGCCAGGCCTCCCCCAGGGCAGGATTCTTAGTGATCTTCCCTCTCCGCTGAGTGCTGTCAGAGTGAACATCTGGGGCTTCCCTGGTTCCTAGGATACATACAGTCCCACGTCTGGCTTGTTTGACCTGTTTGACTTTCCTTGGGGACCCTGAACCTGGCTCTATGAGGAGACAGCCGGGAAAACAGACCCAGCAGCAGCTTGGTGATGAGGTCAGCTGATCTCAGCTCCACTAGGCGGAAGAGACGTGAAGTCCTTTGGCGGGGCGAGGTGGAGAATTCACAATGCTCCACGCTGTGAGGTCATGCGGTGCAGTGTGTGGGTGGGATGGCTCAGAGCGCCAGGTGTTTACCATGTGGGCTTACTGAAGGAGAAAGGGCCTGGCCAGATCCTGCTTGGGTCAGGAATTGAAATGTCCATTTGCTCTGAACTTTACAGTCAGCAAAAGCCATTCCTCAGCAGCTTAGTTAAATCGTAACTAAGGATATAAAGGAGGACTAGACTTCTGGCCCCTACCCAGAGCTAAAATCCTAGAATGCTACCATATTATGGTTAGAGCCATAGGAGTAGTTGCCTCACCTTACCCCCATGACTTTATAGGTGAGCCAAGTGACCCAGAGAGGCCACACCACCTCCGGGTGACCACACCAAGGCTGGCCAGGTTTTCTTGAAACTGCTGTCTAGCACCCTTTCTCTCTGGCCCTCCCGGGGACTGCTGGTGGGTCCTAGCAGCTCCCTCGGCCACGTGGATGAGACAGCAGCGTCCTGACTCTTGGACATCAGCTCCAGGCTTTTCAAGTTTCTCTCCAACTAGTCAGAAGCTATTTTCTGACACCAGTTGTAGAAAAGAAATGTTTTTGTTGAAAGGAAGAGAAAGGTTGCCGGAAGAAAAATAAAACTTCTCCCAAACTTCTGCTTCTATATTCAGATTGTACCAAGCCCTAGGGACTGGAACTTTTTTTTTTTTTTAAAGTAAAATCCAGTACTTGGCCCCTCAGCAGTAGGGTCCCTCCCCTTTGACTCTTGTTCTTTCTGGTTACTTTAGGCTCAGTCCCCGCAAAATAAAACGAGATGGTAGACGCCCTCTTCCCTGGACCGCACAGCATCCTGATGTCCTCATTCCTCTGTACCCAGGCTGGGCAGAGCCCAGCACCTTTCCTGCCCTTGTCATTGGAGCTGGGAGGGACCGGAGGCCACCAACCTGAAGAAGTGGACAGAGTGGGGGCCCTGTGAAGGCCTGAGGCATGTGACTGGGCCCTCTTAGGGCCACCTCTTTTCTGCCCAGCCCAGCCACTGCAGCTATGAGGAGCTGCGTGCAGACTCCCAGCTCCCCTCTAACACTCCTCCCACATCACAGCCCCTGAGTCCCCACGCTGTTCTACAGATGGCCACCCTGCTGTGAACAGCAGGCCTTAGCTGTCCCTCTCGTGACACTGGATCTTTCTGGCCTGGCCATCTTCGTGTCTGGCATCGGCTCATCCTACACTGCACTTGGGTGGATCTCCTGCATGAGGCTTTGAAGCCAAGCCATGGCAGAAGTTATCCCTTGCCCTTCTCCCCAGGGTCTTCTGTCACCACCTGGATTATGGAAGGCCACTGAGCTGGCTGGATAGGTGCTGCTTCTCTTCGTGGCCTGTGGGTCCTGGATCCGAGGCACTGACTCTGACCAAGCCTTCCCACCTTCAGCAAACCAGGACCACTACCAAGCCAGGGCCAGCCCTGGCCGTTCTCTGTTCCCTCCTCCCCCTCACCAGTGGGACAGGGATTGCCACACTGGTCCCAACCAGGGAAGTTCTCATCATACAGAGATACCTCATGGAGCACCCCACAGAGGAGTTGGCAACCCACAGTGATATTTGGGGCTCAGCACCATTTATGTGCCTCAGTCCTTCTTGCTGGTGTCTGCTCTTAGCCAGCTGGGAAAGTGGCTTTGGGGACAGGTGCAGGTGTAGATGCCCCTCCATTTCTTGGATCTCACATGTTCTGGGGAGCAGGGGGTCCCTGCTGTGGCTACCCCATCTGGTTAGGGCTTGAAGCTTCCTTAGGAGACATAGGGTAGAGATCAGGGCTGCTTTCTTTTTTTTTTTTGGTACCAGGGATCGAATTCAGGACCTTGGGTTTGTGAGGCAGGCGAGAGCACCACTGAGCTAAATCCCGGCCCAGGGCTGCTTTCTTGGGAACCAGTTAAGGGTCCTAGAGTCCAGGCCGCTCCTGTAACTGAAACTCACAGGGTATGGGGAAGCCCCCTAAGTAAGTGGGGTCCCTCTAGCTGGTTCCGATTGGCAGGTGTGTAAGTTCCTACCTCACCGTGGGCAGCAGAGATTCTCAGAGCATCTGTACGTGCTAATGCTATCTTTATCGCTGGACCAGCTTCTTATGTCCTTGGCCTTGGACGCACTTGGGGAGGTCCTGATGGCAGCCAGGGAAGAGGGGACATTCTCAGGACCAGCGTCATGCTGCCACCAAGGAGAGCGATGAGCATAGCTCCAGACTCATGGGACTCGGGTCTCCACAGCATCCTCTTCCCTACCTTTGTCCTGTCCTTGGGTAGCAGACAGAGCTGCTCATCCAAGGGGCCCTCACTGGGTGTACCCTGCGGCTCTGCCCTCAGCCCAGCTTTGGGTACAGAGGTGGAAGGTGAGGACAGCAGCTTTTGGAGTCAGCACCCTGAGGTCAGGCCAGTGCCACCCTCCTGTGTCCAACAGCCTGTCCCTTTGTTACTGGAGTGATTTTCCAGAGCTAAGCTGGGTGAACAGTTCCCACAGAGCAGGGCTGTACCCCTAGGTGTGCCCCCCCCCAACATTGTACATGGTTGCTTAGTTCTACCAATAGGGTAACATTTTCTGTGAAGGGAAGGGACACCTCCGAGCATCTCAAGACTGCTTGTGATCTCGGTGAGCAACCTCAGGTTCCCTTACCGTGAGCAAAGGTGTGAGCTTACTGTTCTAGAGTCCCTGGCTGCATCAGGTGGCCAGGGATGAAGCCTGCGGTGGACCTGGGTGTGTTTGTAGCCTGGGTCTTTTGGGGCCTGCAGGTGAGTCAAAGGGGATGGGCTCCTAAAAGGTGTAGGCTGGCCCAGGTTCCAGAGTGTTCTGTGGTCTTGTAATCCCCCAGTCCTGTGCTGAGTGGAGAACATAGATGAATTTTATTTTGGGGGTTTTGTTTTGTTTTGTTTTGAGATAGGGTCCTGCTAAGTAGTTCAGGCTGGCCTTGAACTCACAACAATCCTCCTGTCTCAGCCTCCTGAATGTTGGACCACAGGTGTGTGCTGCCACTTCCAGTGATAGATGTGTTTCAGGAAGAGAGAGGTGCTTTTCTATTACACGCAAGCCTGGAGTGGGAAGAAGCTAGAGCAGGCCATTTCCTGGTGCAAGGTCATCACCGGTGGACCAGCGCCTGGGTAAATGTCACCCCCACCACCTCAGACCCTGTAGTTGGAAGCAGAGGGATTTCATCTTAATAACGGTGCAGAATTAAATGACTGTCCTCCATTTGTGAGAGGCCGCTGCCTTTGACTTCCGGTGTGTTCATGAGGAATTATGGGATGTGAGTGTGCTAGTGCGTATTTTTTTCTCTTTCACCCCAGACCTCTGCCCTTTACAGCAACAAAGGCGGTTTAATTCCGACACACCTTTCTCTTGATTGAGGACCTACTCTAAGGCGGAGAACCAGGCCTCCGAAAGACATTGAGATTCAGCCAGCCAAGCCCAGGGACCAGGAACCCCTGATAGCAGCCCTGCTGCTGCCTGGCCAGGCTGGGGAGCCGCTGGAAAGGCACAGTGGGTCCAGGTCAGGAGGACCTGGCAGGTGCCACACCCAGCTTTCCCGCCAGCTCCTCACACTGTGGCTCTTCACACTCGGTTACCAGCACCTCCCAGATCACAGACATGAACAAGGAACGGGCAGGTCCTGCGACTGCCCCAGGGGACACAGCTCGAGTGGGGCTGTCTGGCCTTCCATCCATTCTCATCAAGACTAATGCTTTCTCTATCCCCTGGAGGATGGCCCAGGTCAGGCGCAGGTGCCGGTGATCAGATTTTGCATCCTGTCTGCTATCTCCACACTGAGCCCTCCCGGAAGCTGCAGCCCCCGCCCACAGCAACCACATGAATTATTTAGCATCTGCACCAGCCTGGCAGTGCTCTGACCTCATCCTCCTTGGGCCCTGGGTGTGGCTCTGACCTCCTCCTCTCGGAGAAAAGGTTGCCGCTAATGGGCAGAGGTGGAGGTGGTGGGTCCCTTCAGGAAGGCAGGCATTGAGGAGGTGGGGACCAACTCCCCTTGCAGCAGGAGGCAGCACAGTGGAGAGAACATGACACAGTAATCAGGCCAGCTGTGGGTTCAGAGCCTGGCTCCTTACTAGCTCTATGGCCTTGGGCAGCTCCCTTGACCCTCAGTCTCCTCGTCTTGAAAGTGGGAGAACCAACACCTTGCATTCATTCTTGGTGTCCTAGCCCAAGGTAACCCCCATGAAGGTCATGGCCAAGGCAGAGCAACCAGGCACTCTGGTCAGGCTGGCTGCTGGTCTGAGGGCCAGACCTCACCGTTAGCTGCCTCTGGAGGTGCCATATCTCCCTTTTTCTCTGCTGTGCCTTACGGGCCAGGTCCCAAAAGTGAGTGGGGTGGCAAGTTTCACCACTGGAATGGAATGTTAAGGAGAGGAACAGACAATGGGCAGCATCCTGATCAGCAAGGGAGAGAACTGACTCTAAATGTGGTAGGAGCATGGCTTAGGCACACAGGAAGTCCAAGAAGCCAGGCTGAGGAGCTGGGATCAAACTGCACTTGGTACTTCAACAAATGTTCCTTGAGCACCTACCCTGGAGACACTGCAGCAGGTGAGCTCTGGCACCTTTTGCTCAGTCCAAGGGGTCAATGTGGAAGCAGTGCTGGTGGACTGGGTGGGGCATTTCCAGGCTGCACCTCCTTGCCCAGCAGGGCATCCTCAGGCCAGGTCTGCCTCTGTCTAGTTCTGTCTAAGCTGGGAGTTAGGGTCCCCAGAAGTTGGGAGGGAACCCCAGCCTCAGGGGTCAGGAGCAGAACTGGACAAAGGCTGGAGCCACCCCTGGTTATGTGTTGGACAGAGGGGCCGGGTACCAGGGGCGAGGGTGCCAGTCCCTGCGGACCGTGGGTGCGGGCTCCTCTGGCCTGGTCCAGCTCAGCTGCTGGTCGTGGAGAAGGAGCACGCTCCTGTCCTGCGCAAAGGCACAGTGGCTCCCGGCATATCCCAGCGGCAGCGGCCCCCGGAAAGGTTTTATGGGGTGGCCAAACCTGACATTTCAGCTGGATGTGGGGTGGGCAGAAAGCATCGGGCTCCGGAACACACCATCACCACCGCGGTGGACCCTGGCTCCTGAGCCTCCCACCTCAGGCTCCTGGCTTGGGGGGAAGGGAGCAGCCCTGAGTGTCTGGTGCTCAGCTGTCACTCTCCAGCCAGGCTCCAGCCCCGCCCTGGCGTCCTGTCAGCAGATCCCTGGGCCAGATGTTCCTGCTCCGGCGGCGGCCGGGGCTGGGGGCCCAAGGCCCTCATACTCCTCCCACCCCCAGGGCCTCTGTCTCCTGGCCTCGAGGGGTTGCAATTGCTCCTGACCTTTTCCCTGATCCAAGCCCTGTATCTACCACGTTCATCCCTGTATCTCTTAGCCCTGCACAAAGCCAGTGCAGGGCCTGTTCCCAAGAGGAGGAACCCTCTGCAGGCTCATTAAATCAGGGTAGAGGGCGCACAAGGAGCCCGTCCACTGCCTTTGGTTGGGTCTGGGGCAGGGTCCTCAGCCTGGCGCCACTGACATCTTTGGAGGATCGTTGTTTGTGGTGGGGGCTGTGCACTCAATGATGCTGCAGGGGTCCCTGGCTTCTAAGCAGCACTCTCACACTGAGTTGTGACCCCCAAAAATGTCTCTAGGGGTGGCAAGTGTAGCCTTCATACTAAGCCCATGTGGGGTGCTCAGCAGAGCCAGGTGGAGCGGAGCAAGGGTGAGGGCAGGCGCTGCTGGCACTACCCACACCCCACATGCAAAGTAGAAATTTGAGAATAATGCAGTCCCAGACTCCAAGGGGATGGTTCTAATATTTCTCCCTCCCCTATATGTTAATATTTGCCTGCATTTGCAGTACTGAGGTTTGAAATCTGGGCGGTTGTACAGAGATACATCACCAGCCCTTTTTTAGCTTTCTTTTTTTCTTTTTTTTTTGGTACCGGGGATCGAACTTGGGACCTTGCACTTGCGAGGCAGGCAACAGAACCACTGAGCCAAATCCCTGGCCCAAGCTTTCATTTTGAGACAAGGCCTTACTAAATCACTCAGACTGGGCTCGAATGTGTAATCCTGCTTCTCAACCTCCTGAGCTTCTGGGATTACAGTTGTATAAAATGTATTTATTTTGTACTAGGGATTGAGCTCAGGGACTAGTGCATGCCAGGCAAACACTGCCACTGAGCAATATCACCAGCCCTAAATTACATATTTTTTAAAATTCAAGGATTTGTTTTTTAATACGGAAGACAAAAAGGAGCCCCTGAGTGTAGCAGGGGGCTCTCTGTGGCCTGGGCTGCCCTGTGTCCTTGTCCCAGCCTTTACAAAGGCCAGAGAAGCAGGCATTGCTGGTGACGCCTCTCCCCCATCCCTTCCTGCTAGCAGGATCACAGGCTGTCACCCTGCCCAGTGTTTCCAGTTCATTTTCCCACCAGCAGGATTTTGGGGGAGGCTGAGGACAGAGGCCTGGGGACTGGTGTGTGCTCGTGGCAGGAGACCCCACCCCCTTCTCAGCCTTGCTGAACAATTGTAGCTCAGAGATGGGAGCAGATTGGTGTGTTGGCGCCATTTCCCATCCCTCTGTGTGCAGCTCATTATTATGATGCGTGCTGCATCCTGCGGGGCAGACAACAGCACACATGGGAATAACATTTGGCTCATTAATTCGTTCATTTATCAGTTCTTCATCAATATTTATTAAAGGCTGCTCCCTCTGTCATTCTCACCAGCATCAGCCTCCACGCTGACCTCTCTCCTGGCACCCCAGCTGTCTGGCTCACAGTATCCACCTCCTCACATCCAGAACTCTTGTGTCCTCAAGTCACTCCAGCCAGGTGTGGCTTCTACAGCTGCTTTCCCGGATCAGTAAGGTGTTGACACACTCTCAGGTCTGCCCACAATGCATGTGCCTGTGTCAGGAACCAGGGCTCGCCTCTCGGGGACTGTGTTGGTCACCTGGGGGAGGCTTGTCTCAGATTGGAAAGCCGCTGAGAGGGTTGCAGGGGTTGGGATGCAGGAGTCACTCTGCTGGTTGTAAGCAGGGAAGTCAAGAGGGGAGCACGTGGGTCATTGGAAGGCACATTCTCAAGGGACCCAGTGAGGAAGGGCCGGGGTTGCGTAACACAGCGCTGACTGGGGCTTACACAGGGCCATTATCACATCACTTCCAGAGACAGGAAGTCCAAGTCTGGGGTGGGCAGTGCTGGGTCCTTCTGAGAGCCCCGAGGGGAGTCTGCTCCTGGACTCTGTCCCTGCCGTGCACATGGCGCCTTCTGCCTGGGTCTCTTTACATCATTCTCCCGCTATGTGTGTCTCTGGGTGCAGATTTCTTTTTTTTTAAGGTCATAGACATACTGGATTAGGGTCTCCCTGGAAAGACCTTATTTCAACTTGATTATCTCTGCAAAGACCCCACATTCTGAGTGAAGTCCTGGGGGTTAGGGCTTCAACACGTGACTTTGGGGGGAATACAGTTCAACCCTTAACACTGGGGCTGGAGGAGGCTGAAGGGGAGGACCTATGGACAAAGGTGGCTGGAGGGATGGCCCCTGAGCAGAGGCCATACCCCGCTAAGAGCCCGCACAGAAGTGGAATCCGCAGATGTGGACACTGCTCCATTTCAAGTACCCTCATGCATTTCGTCCTTGGCGGTGATGGGGCACTGCCATGGGACTGAGACTCTGGCACCATCATTGGGATGTTTTTCCTCCTCCAGGATTGGATTAACAGGCAAAGATGATCATCTGTTGACCATAAACCAAGAACCTTAGTTCTGTGTGCCCCTTCCCAGGTTCAGGGGTACAGATTTTGGTTGGGGAGGGCCCGGTGGTGAGCAAGCTCACAGCAATCTGTGTTTAGAGTGTGTACTTCCTCCTCAGCTTTCACTTCTCAATAAAAGAACAGAGAAGAAACTGACCCTCGGCATCCACAGTGAAGTGAGAGAGTCCTGACAGGATGTCACAGTGGCCTTAATGTTGCCCCCTGGGAAAGCCATAAAAGCCAGGGTATCTCCCCACCTGTAATTGCTGCCCCCCCCCAGCAGTGAGCAGGGCCAGCCTAGGGCCACTGGGGCAGGTGGTAGAATGGCAGCAGGGGCTGCGGGTGACACCTGAATGTACTCAATGTACGCACTCAGTTCCCTCTTCCAGCTGGAGAGCATGAGGGAGAGGAAGTCCCTCCATGCCATCATCTGTAGTTCACTGTGATCATAAAGGGAATTCACCCTCATAGCAGGAGAAGAGAAGTCACCAACCCTGATTACGGGGTGCAAGGTGCTAGGACAATGAGTTTTTGTTTTTGTATTTTTGGTACCGGGGATAGAACTCAGGACCTTGCGCTTTCGAGGCAGGCAGTAGAACCACTGGGCTCAATCCCTGGCCCAGGACAATGAGTTTTTAAGGGGACACCCTGACTCGGCTGTCCTCACAATGTCCCAGGGGAAGGTTTTCCAGTCACACTTGGACCACGATGCTGAAGGACATGCAGCGCTCCCCTACAGCTGGTAGGGACTAGAGAGGGGCAGAGGCAGGACTTTTGGGGGATAGTTTCCTCCCATCCATCTGTTCTGACCTGGGAAGTTCTGGGGTTCATCTCCATAAGGATCTTGGGTTTGTATATGAACCTCCTCACCCCCCAAACCTTGAGTCCTGAAATCTTTCCTTTACACATAACCTCTTCACCACCACTTTCCCTCTCTCTTGTGGGAAATTCACCCCTTCCATTGGGAGCCCAGTCTCCCAGCCCCTGCCTCCTCCCAAGCACCCAGCCAGGGGGTCATCAAGGGCCCAGAACGGACTCAAGCCCCACCCACATCCCTTGCTGAGATCCCGGCAGCAGCCTTCTCTGCCCCTTCCTTACCTGGCCCCCTCAGTCTATTTATTATGGAACTGGTGATTGAACTCAGGGTCTTTGCACTGAGCTAAACCCCCAGCCCTTTTAATTTTTTCTTTTTCTTTTTTGTACTGGGGATCGAACTTAGGACCTTGCGGTTGCTAGGTAGGCGTGGTGCCACTGAGCCACATCCCTGCCCTTTAATTTTTTATCTTGAGACAGAGTCTCACTAACTCCCTAAATTGCCCAGGATGGGCTTGAATTTACAATCCTCCTACTTCTGCCTCCCAGAGTGCTGCCCTTCAGCTTCACAGGAGTCTAGACGGCCACAACCCTCAAATGTCTTCCTGAAGTCCTGTAACAGAGATTTCTGATTCGAGGAATAGCAGAGGCAGTGATGGTCACATTTAATCCTCCAGTTGGACCCTGGGCTCCCCTCTGTGCCCAAATGTCCCAGCCTCCAGGAAACCCAGAAAAATGCAGACTTCCAGAGGCAGGAGAGCAGCTGGTCTCCTAGCTCAGCACTCTGAGGCATCAGAGGCTCTTTAGACCCATTGCCACCAAGTTATTTCATTCAGCACAGATCTGCTGTCACCTCCCATGTACCACACAGCCCGCCCTGTCTTATCCTCCCGAACCCAACCTATTTCATCCCACCCACCCCATCCACTGCCCATTACTGAGCATCAGTACAGGGCCAGGGTTCCCATAGCTCCTCCATGGTAGAGCTTCCTAAACTTGTCTGACTGTAGGAATCTTGGGGAGGGGGTGTTAAAGTGCAGATTTCCAGTCCACAGCTGGAGAGAATCCTGATCCCTGTAGGTCCAAGGTGGGCCCCCAAATCTCCTTAACCAGCCACTCCAGGTGTTCCAGTGGTAGGCTCTGCACCCCCTGCTGCAGGGAGATTTGAATAGACTAAACTCTGTCCCTACCCTGACCTCATGGTCCTGTAAGGGCTGCCTGGGGGACTCTGGGAAGAAATGGGGTCACCAAGTGACAGGGAGGGCTCTCAAACAGTCACCCTCTCACCTTTTTGGGGGGATTGTGGTGGGGTGAGGTGTGGGATAGAAGGGGAAGGGTGGTGGCCCTCCAGCCCCCATGACTCAGGATCCCTCTAAGGACAACCCAGATGTCTTTCTGGGATTTTCAAGGACTCCTTTCTGGATAGGACATCCGGTCTCTGTCCTCAATTCCTCAAGAGGAACAGAAATCAATTGATTGAGAGGGAGGCACAGGGCTGGGGTGGGGACTCCTGGGCTGCTTACCTGCCAGTTTCTGATAGAAGGGGAGGGCTGGTCTCCAAAGCACGCAGGCCACAGATTTTGGCCTTGACTTTAGCACCAATTCGCACTTTTCAAGGGAATCCTTTGTTTTCCTGTCTTTGTTTATGTGCTTCCCTCTCAGCCATGAAATCCTAGAAAGGAGTCATTATCATATTTTTATCTCTGTGTACCCATGTTTAGCCCCAGTGCCTGGCACCACCAGGGCAGCCATTAAATATTTGCTAACTGGTCTGGGGATCGAGTGCCATCTGGTGGAGGAAGTAGGCATGGCAGCATTTCAGATCCCCTGGGACAGCAGGCCCGGCCCTGGTTTGGGGATGTCCTTGTAAGTATGAGGTCATGGAGCGGGGGTAGTGTCCCCAGACAAGGTGTGCTAGGGAGGGGAAGGGAAGGGAAGGGAGGCCCTTGAAAGATGAGGAGGAAGAAGGAAGAGGCCACCACAGGAGCACAACTTTGGTAAGTGAGACCCTCTCTGCAGCCCTCTGTGCACTCCTCTGTGGACACGTAGGGTGGTCGGGATGTAATAAAGGCTGTGGAAATAACAACAGCCCCAAGCCTTTATGGAGTATGGGTGCCATGAAGTGGTGCAGTTTTTGGTTCCATTTGCAGGTTCAGAAGCTGAGGCTCAGACAGTTAGTAACTCACCCAAGGTCACTCAGTCTATCAGAGTCAGGGCTGGGATTCAAAGCCAGGCCATGGGACCTGGACCTGGCAATTCCTGCGCTAGGTATTCACTCATTAGTTCATTCGGAACCAACTTGTTGGGGCTGGTCCAGTAGGAGGGCACAGCCTCTGCCTTTGTTTTCATGTGAGTCCTTCCCTTGGGGCCCTTTCTTTCTCTGGGAGTTCTGGCAATCTAGGGACCAGAGAGAGGCTCCTCCAGTTAGAGAACTGCCAGCTGACAGCACTTCCTGCCCTCCTAAGCACTGTCCACTGTCTGAAACCTCCTTTGCCCCCCGTAACCTCCTGCCTTCCTCGTGTTTCCTCACTTCTATCAGGTGAGTCAGAATCTCAGGGTACAGTTGGGTAAGGAAAAGGGGGAGGTGATGGCTCAGGCTCCCTGAAGGACTCTAATGTGCACCTAGGTTAGAGCCCCAAAGACACCTCCTAGATAGCCCATGCTGCAAGGTGAGGCTCCTAAATAGCAGCATTCAGAGTCACACTCTCGGGTCCCTTCCTGAGCAGCCAGAACACATGCTCAGAAGGTTCCTGTCAGCTGGGAGCCTGAAGTGCTGGCCTGGAGCCCAGAGTCTTCCAGTGGAGAGCCCAGTCTTACCTGCAGGGGAGGGCAGAAAGGCCTGGCACCCGTTTCCCTGACTGTGCCTTCTCAGTCCCAAGGAGAGGGGGTTGTTCCCTTCGTTCCTGCAGCAGAAGCAGGAAGTGCAGCTTGCTCGCCCTAGTGCAGCAGCTGGTATTATATTTGGGGCTGTTTTGTTTTGTTTTTGGTGTTGCTGGACATGGAACCCAGGACTTCACATATACCAGGTAAGTGCTCTGCTACTGAGCTACACCTCAGCCCCTAGGCCAGGCTCAAATCTGCTGGTCCTGTTGCCAATGTCAGCATCCCTTGGGTTTTACTGACCACCAGCCAAGAGTCTGAGCCCTAGTGCCCCCATTTCCCTCCCAGCTGGCCTGCTCTTCAGGCTGGCACTGTCCTATTTCCTCCTGTGACTTCTGCCCAATTCCTTTCATTTTCTCCACCTCCACCACGAAGCCCAGTCTGCCTCTCAGAAGGCCCCAGAGCCTCTTCCAAGGGACCAGATACTCCCTGGTGTTCAAGGTCTACTGGCTGGGGGATCGTCAATGTCACATACCCGGATTCTGTGTCCTGAAGGCTTCACCAGAGGAGATGAGAGCAGTTACCTGCCTAGGGGAGCCGGCAGTTCTAGAAGAAACCAGCAGATGGCGATAGCGGCTCCCACGTCTCGGGTCCATAGAAGCAGCTGGATTCCCCCACTTGATTTGCACTCTCTGGTTCTGGCTCCCTTGAGAGTTAGGGTGGGGAGAGTTCGGACATCACCCGAGGCAGAAGGAGCTGCCAAACATAACTTGGAATGGATAATTATTGTAAAATATTTGTTAATTAACTCTGTGCTAAAACCCTGTTTGAAACTTGTTTGAAACTTGTCCCTGTTTGAAAACTCTGGGTGGGCCTTCTCCCTCTTGTGGGGCACCCTGCTCCCAGAGAGATTAGAAACTAGCCTTAAAGTATGTTTATCTAAGTATCCCATACCTAATGCTGCTGTACCACACCCTTGCTACATCCCCTATGATCGAAACTCGAGCTACCCTCGCCACCTAATGTTGCTTTTTCAAGCGCTCGCCACATTCTGCTGTGTAACTGCAACTTAAACTACCCTGTAAAAGGTATAAAAAGGAGAAACTGCCTTAAATCGTGGTCAGCCTAGAAGGACTCGTTTCCTGAGGCTGTCCATTGCCTGGCAATAAATTTCTTTTTTATTTTACCCAACTCTCCTGTCTCTGAAAGATCATTTTGATTTGTCACAACACCCTGAGCACCGCCCAATCCATCACCTGTCTCCTCTGAGGCTAGGTTTGGCCAGCTCACAATGCAGTCTCCACTCAGAGGACAGACAAGCAGGGAAGGGCCAGGATGGAGCCAGGATGGAGCTGGGGTTCTGGAGCCAGGCAGGTGGTCAGAAACTGGAGCAGGAGAGGGAGGGAGTGGGCACACTGGTGTCCAGCCAGGCCGCCCTGGCCGGTTGATCTTGCCTCAACTCTGGACAGCAGCTCCCAAAGACATAGGTAGAAAGGAAACAAGAAAATTCATAATTTTAGAATTGTACTTTCAGGATACAATAAAAGCTACCCAAGATTACCGTGCCTTTTTCCCGTCCAGGAAATGCACTTCCCCCCACCCCCCCAAAATTCCCAAGCCTGTAAAATTGGGCTGGGCTTTTCCTCTGTGCATTTAGCCTGCTGCTCTCCTTCCTAAAGATTTCCATCCTCTAGGAACTGCACTAGTAAATGAGAACCAGAGCTCCAAACTCCAAACACGTGTGACCTCGCGCACGACGTGGGCACCCTGACAGACACCAGGAACACACATCCTAGATCGCCCATCATGAGGACACCCCCAAGATCACGTAAAACCCCCAGCCCCTGACCATAATGTGCCCCTCTCTCAAGGCCCTGAACTCTGTTCTCTGTGAGTGTGGACTTCCTTAATTCTGCAGAATACACCTCTCCATGCTCCCGCAGTTCTTTTCTGTGCATAAGTCAGCAAACCCACAACCTAGCCTGTGGTGGGGATGACTGGGGGTCCCCATCTCCTCTTCAGTGGACCTCCTGGGACCCCAAGTGGTGACACACCTACTTGCTGGCCTCAGTGCCTCGGTCCCTTAGAAATGGAGCCCTCTTCCATCTGGGAATTTAGATCCGCCTTGGTAGCGATCCTGACACTTTTCAGGAAGAAGGGAACCAGGTCTGATGTGGGCGCCACTGAAGACGCAGGTCCTGAAGGAGGCCAGCAGCTGCAGGGGCAGAGGAAATGGGAAGAAAGGCAAGCGGGGGTCTGATGGGAGAAGGAAGGTGATGAAGCTTTGCCTCACATGCACATATTTGCAATTTGCTTTGTAAAACTTTAGCTACCACAGCCTATAAAATTTACTCAGTATATAACTCAATAATTTTTAGTAAACTTATAGAGCTGTATCACCATTATTAGAACCTACTTTTAGGACTTTTCCTTAAACTTAGTTTTCTTTCTTTCTTTCTTTCTTTCATTTGTTTTGAGGTGGAGTTTTGTTACGTAGTTCAGGCTGGCCTTGAACTCTTGGCCATCTGCCTGCCTCAGCCTCCCCAGTGCTGGGATTACAGGCATGTGCCACCATGCCTGGCTTTTTTTTTCCTTCTTAGTTTTTTTTGGGGGTAACGGGGATCGAACTCAGGACCTTGCAATTGTGAGGCAGACACAGTGCCACTGAGCTAAATCCCTGGCCCTTTTTTTTTTAATTTATAAAGAAAGAAATTTATTTTCTCATGGTTCTGGAGGTCTGAAACTACAAGATCAAGGTACCAACCTGATATCATTTCTAAGTGAGTTTGTCTCTAAAGTCCCAGAGAGTCACTCACCTAGGTTCTGTTACTGGACTGCGCCATGAATAAATATTTTTACTAATCTTAGAATCACCTAAAGAATAGTCCAATATCATTTTGTGATGTGCAGTGTGTCCATATGTGTGAGCGCGGATGTGTGTAGGTGTGTGTATGTTCGTAGAGTGTGTCAAATGACTTCATTTATTCAATGTTTTAGTTTTAATTTCATTCCCTCACTGTGTGAGGTTCATTTTAAGAGACTCAGAGGGTGAAAGTGGCCTGGGTCTCCCTGACCTCTGAGAAGCACAAGGAAACCAGAGCGGGACTAACAGGACAGATAAGTTCCTGCCACGGCAGGCAACCCCCTGGCTTCCCTTCTCTCGCGGGCAGCCTGTGGGGCACTGGCTTGGCAGCCTATCACAGAACATAAGAACTCTTGGTTTCCCTGAAGCAGGCTTTGAAACACATTCTGTCAGCTTCTGGAAGCATCTGTGGTGAGTAAGGTGGGCAGTGGAGTCAAGACGTTTGGCTGTGCTTGTAGGAGGAAGCTGCCACCTTCCTGAGGACTTACGGTGATTTGAACTCACAGCTTATTGGTTTATGGCACCTTCCCCTTGACCAGCACAGCCAGGAGCTCACTTGGGGCTGTCTCTTGTGTGGGGAGAAAGGAGGAAGCAGGGATGGGCAGCACTGAGGAGGCCTTGGAACAAACAGTCCCTCCCTTGGGCTCTCACAGCCCCAGGTACCCAACACCCTCTTTCCCATGGGCTGCCTGGGTCAGCAGCGGAGGCCCCAGTGCCTTCTCCCAGCTTCTTGCTTCTCTATGTGGTGGGTTCCCTAGGGAGTCAAACACACACACACACACACACACACACACACACACACACACACACACAGTGGGCAGCAGGAGTTCGGGTTTACTGGGTCAGGTGTGGGTTCTTACAGGTTAGACATCTCATCTCCTGTGTGTGGTGGGGGCTCAACACTTAGCAGCTTAGGACAGACAGCTTTACCTGCTGCATGGTGCACTCCCATTGAGGACCTCCTAGGTCCCCCGGCACTGTGAGGCGCATGTTCCCATCGCACAGATGAGAAAACCAAGAGCGAGCACGCACCCACACCTCAGGGCTCTGACCTCGCCTGCTGTCATGCCCACTGTCACAGTGCAGGAAGGGGCCTTCCTTTGGTGGGGAGCCCTCACCTGCCTCCCACCCCTGGTCCCTAACTGCTACCTGTGACTCAGAAGCGACGCGTGGGCTGGGAGAGGTGCCTCCCCAACACTGCCATTCTCGTGGGTCCCTGGGATGTGTGTGTGGGAGAGGGGAGCGGTCAGCAGCTTGATGCAGCCATAACCTCCTCCTACAGGTATGCAGACCGCCTCTCTCTGCCTGAACCTGTTTTCTGCTGAGATCTAGAGTGATGAAGACGAAGTGCACCACTTCAGGTGCTCGTCAAGATGGGCTTCACAGGCTTGCACCATTTCAGTTCTCTCTTCCTTCTCCCTGGGCCAGGGACCACGAGGCTCCTCTGTAACTGTGGCCCAGTTTAGTGAAGTCCTGTGGCCTCTGGGAACCCTCTCTCCAATTCAGCCAGGAGCCCGAGGCTGCGGGCACCATGCTGTCCCTGCTGTCCTTGTCAGGAGGGCATGCTGTGGGGAACAGAGATGTGGGAAGGGGCTCCGAGGGGCCTGGAGGAGACAGGGCGTCTTCCTGACCCTTGAGGGACTCAGTAGGGACCTAGAGGACTGAAGATGAGTCCTCTGTGACAAGGGGAAGCCCCAGGGCCCTCTTTCCAGAGGAGCCAGCAGCAGGCCTTAGGTGTGTGGTCCTTCCCTGATCCCACCCAGGGGCCCTGGTCCATGCCACAGGCAGCCTATGGGGACACCATCCTGGGGTCATCATCCTGGCTACTCTCTCCCAAGCAGGAGAAGGACAGGGCCTAGGTGGAGTTGCGACCCCCTGGGCAGGAAGGTAGGCTGTCCTCAGTTGGCATAGGTCCTTGCTTTAGTGAGAATGAAAATGAAAACTAAAGCCGCAGTATGAATTACAGGCAAATGTCTTCCTGGAAAATAAGAGAAAATGAAGTATGCAGGGCGGGGGTGGGGAGGCACAGCTCTGACAAAGATGAAGCCAGTCCCTTAACAAAGGAAAGTAAAAGAACATAGGAGAAGGGCTTCAATTTGAGAAAGGGGCTCAGGTCGGAAGAGGGGGATCAGACCTGCCTGCTCACAAAGAACAGAGCCCGGTTGGGGTGCTATTGGGCTGGAGTCTGGTGGATCATCGTCTCGGTCCTAGAGGAATCCTGCTGGCTTGAGGGGTGGTCTGGTTTTCATGAAATGGTTGTCTTTGTTAGCAGCAGTCTCAGTCATGTGAGACTGTGCTTTTCCAGGGGCCCAGGTGACCGAAGGAGTAGACAGTGGCTGGAGTGTTCGAGGCAATGCTCTGGAAAGGGGTCAGAGCCAGACACTGAAAGCTGGCCATGGCTGCCCCTGCACATCCTGAGAATTACTTCGGTCACCCTTGTCTTGGGGCCCTCCGTCTTGAAGGGGGATGAGATACACTCCCTAAGTTTAGGGCTGGTGAACCTGGTCTCTACAACTTTTCCTGAATGATTAACATGCCTGTACCCAAGTTTTGACGCGATAATTAAGGACACCAAATGAAGGTAGACTTTGTTCTACTTGTAGTTACCTATTATAATCTGCTAGGCCCAAGAGAAAAGTTAGGGTAAAACCAAGTTAAGTCTCTGACTCTTTCAAAGAAAATGCAATTGTGCTTTTAATGAGTAACAGGTTAAGGGCCCAGGAGTTTACTTGTCCTCCATTCCTATGTGGTGTCTGACTACGTCATGACTATGTCAAGGCCTGTGATTGTGACTGCCAGCCATCTGCTAGCCTGCAGCTTCCTCTTTCCCTCTGTTCATCCTGACTGCAGCACCCCAGCACCAGAAGGGGACACATTATGGCCATTGTGACCAGCTGGTATGGACTGTGGCCTGGGGAGTGAGGAACATAGGTTCAAGGGGCCCCTCCAGGACCCCTCAGGCTCAGGTGGATCCCTCAGAGATGGGCAGGAGGGTGGGTGTGGGAGGCCAGAGCAGAGGGCTGGGCCACTGCAGCTGATGGAATCCTCTCCTGGGAAGGAAACCCAGAACCTCCCAGTCAGTAGGCACCCACTGCCCCGCCCTTGGTGGCTTGTTTTTTTAATTTTTTAATTTGTTAGTACCGGGGATCAAACTCAGGACTTTTTGCTTCCCAGGCAGGTGAGGTGCCACTGAGCTACATCCTGGCAACTTGTCTTGCAGATGTCTCTGGGGCCTGAGTTATCCAGCCAGCTGTGTGTACTCAGCCACAGCATGTGGCCAGGCGGTTGCTCAGTGGTGGTCAGCTGCGCTCCACTTCCCTCCCTCGCACACCTGCTCAGGTGTGAAGCTCTTCTTCCTGCCACAGGGGCCACAATCACACTCAGCTGCCTTCTGCTTCTCAGAGCCCAGAGTCGCTTTTGGCCGCAATGCAGCCACACCCATGGGGTCAAAGTCCTACCCGAGAGCCCCTCGGCCTTCGTCCCCAGCAGGACCCCATCCATGACCACCAACACCCTGGGCCACTGGCCCCCAGCCTGTGTGTCCACACTGGGAAGAGGCTCCAGCTGGGTCAGGGGTTTGGGGGCTGCTGCAGGACATATCACCCCCATCCCCGGCAAGGGGCTCAGCCTTGAGGCCCTCAGGTTTGTCTCCAGCCCCCCATCAAGTCCAGGGACGGGCTTCAGAGAGCTGTGGGAAAGTGTTACTTCCTTAGTTTGCTGGAATTGGTCATTCAGCATCTTTTTTTTTTTTTTTTTGGTCTTTCTCTGAGTTTGTGGACAGGTCAGTGGCAAGAATCCACTCCAGGACCCGTTCCTCTTTGTAGTCATTCTGATGTTCCTCCCTATTTCTAAGGAGAATCACACCCCATAGATCAGGTGTGTCTAAGGCTGCACAGGGACTTGGACAACTAGAAATACAGCCCTACCAGACTTTAAACTTGACACATTTCGTGATTTTCTTTTCTTGTTGTTGTTGTTTTGTTTTGTTTTTTTGAGACGGGGTCTTGCTATGTAGCTCAGGTTAGCCTTAAAATTGCAATCCTCCTGCCTCAGCCTCCTGAGTGCTGGGATTATAGGCATATATCACCACCCCCAGCTTCACATTATGTGATGTGCAGCAATGTTTTTTGACTCAGTTGTCATACTTAAGGACAGACTGTGTAGGTGACAAGGGAACACCGTGGAGAGGAGAAGTGCAGGGCAGTGCTACTTCCCCCTCTAGCACCTGCCACAGTCCGTGGAATAAAAAACTCACCTATATCAGATGTGCTTGGATAACTTGGCAAATCAAACACAGCAGTGACTGTTCATACTGTTTCCATCTACCCACTTGTGTGTGCCTGTGAAGGCAGGTGTTTATTGTTATTAAGCAGACATATGCATTTTCTTGTGAAATCATTTAATAAGATATAAAAATGAAGGAAGTCCTGTTACTCGTTTACCTCATATTATATATTTTACATGTGGGCCCAGACAATTCCTCTTCACTCAGTACAGCCCAGGCAAGCCAGAAGGTGGGACACCATGACAGGAATGATCTGCAAAGCACCCTCCTTCCTATAGAGCCCAATTTCCCTCCTGCCTCTCATTAGAGATGTCGCCCCCTACCGCCCTGAGATGTTAATGACACTCACATTTGAGGGTTTTCACGATCATTGCTCTACTTACTCCCACCGCCGAGCTGCTATTATTGACCTTTACAAAGCCACAGGTTTTGCTCACAGCCGCTTGGTGGCAAGCGGACAAGCTGCAAGAGAACGTGGCCTCCTGCTTCTTGGTGTAGCTCAGCATCAAGCCACAGCAACATGGATCGTGAGTGCATTGAAAAAATACACATTTCTGGGAACTTTACTGTGGTCAGGACGTGAAAACCACTGGCTATGACATTCCCCATCTTCATGTTCAGCTTAGCAAGGTCAATATCCAGATCTTCTTGGACCGTACTGAGTTTTAGTTCATCTAGCATGACAATATGTGTCATAGAATCTTTTCTTTTTTATGAGTCAAGGTCTCTCGCTGTTGCCCAGACTAGCCTTGAACTCCTGAGCTCAAATGATCTTCCTGCCTCAGTCTCCTAAGTGTCGGGGACCACAGGTGTGTACTACCATGCCCACTGTCATGGAAACTTCTCCAAGGTCTGCCAGGTTCTGTTCTTGAGAACAGAAGAGTGAGTCTTACCCGGGCAGGGTACTGTTGTGGCCAGGAGGAAGGAGGAAAGTAAGAATCCCAGGAGCAGCAGGGATGGGCATTCTTGGGGTCTCATCATGGGACAGAGTGCCTTGTGGTGGATGCTCATTGCCTTGCAAGCTGTTGGGTGCTGTGTGGCATGTTAGGACCAGAGCTTCCTGTGCTACGTAGCAATCCATGCAAGCTGGGGGCACCCATCATGGGGGTGTGTGTGCGTGTGCGTGTGGAGTCTGTGTGCACAGGGCAACAAAGGGTCCTTGCTCAGGTCCGCTGGGGCCACACAGGAAGGAAGGTCACAGCATGAGGACCTCTTGGTCAAACTGAGGACACAGGTCCAGACCAGGAACCAGTCAGGAACTCTGGGACGGTTGTGCCAACTCAGGGCTCCAGGCCTAGGGCTGAGGCCCATGGTGAATACTACCCAGGGGCAGGATGGGAGATCTCTTCCCCTTCTCCACAGGGTTGCCATCCTGACCAGAAGGATACAGGGAGAGTGACAGGGCCACAGGCAGAAGAGAACCTGACCTGTGCCCGGGTGTGTGGGTGGGGAGAGCTCTGTGGGTTTCAGGGGGCTGGGAGGGAAGTCTCACCAAAGGAGAATGCCACAGGCCCTGCCCACTCAACTGGGTTACATAGGGTGGTTCCCGTGGAGCTCCGGGGGCTCAACGGACACTGGCAGCTTGGCTCGCTCAGCTTCCTCCATTTTCTTTCCAGCTCTAGGAACAGAACCAAAAGAAGCTGAACAAGGAAACAGCAAGGGCCGAAGAAAGCAGAAGTGGGAGCCGTGGACACTGACTCTCCACCGGCAGGGCTGCAGCCTGGGGTCCAGCTCTTCGAGGCTGCAGGTGCCCTCTGTGGGCAAGATGTCCCCTGGCCGGGGGCTGCCTTGGGCTCTGCTGCTTCTCTGGCTCCCAGGTGAGGAGCTGTCCCCAGGGAGGGTCTGCAGGAAGGAAGATGGGACTGAGACTGCGGGCGGGGCTACGGGAGCCTCCCTGGTCCTTGCAGAGCGCAGAGCAGAGTGGCCCAGTCCACCACAGGGCCAGCCTGACTTCAGAGGGGGTGGGGGCTCCCTCCTCTGCACCCACCTGACCCTGCACCGCCACAGCGTGCGTGGGGCAGAGGGTGGCCGTGCAGGAGGGGCACTGAGGGAGGTTTTCGGAGGAATTGTGCCAGGAAGGAGAGTAAGAGGCCCGATGTACCAGAGTGGGTGCAGAGTAGCTGCCCTGAGTGCACTCGAGGAGTCTGCGTGGGGGAGGAATCTCCGGGTTTGCCAGTTTGGGGGCAGAGAAAGGGTGGAGAAGGTCTCGGTCTCAAGGCCATAGGGGTTTAGCCAGGCAGTGTGGGGCTAGAGCTGAGCCACAGGAGCCCTGCCTGGAGGACCAGGGTCGGAGGAGGGGCGGGCAGTGGGGAGAGGGGGGAGGGAAGCTGTGGGTTTACCTGTGTCCCAACAGCGTGCACAGCTGCCTCAGGTCGGCAGCCTCACTGGCCTTAGTCCTAGGAAATCCCATTTTGTTTTATTTGTTCTGTGGTGCCAGGACATTTTTAATCTTTTTGGTTGCTTTTTCTTATAAACTACATGCTTTCTTTATATTTGCCGACTCTATCTATGGGAAAGTGCTGCTTTGTCTATTACTCTGGAAGCTGGTCACTCTCCCATTACCACTGTCTCTGAGTATTTTTATTTTTGTTCTGCTGTGCTGGAAATCGAGCTCAGGGCCTGGCATGTTAGGCACATGCTCTACCACTGAGCCACATCCCGGCCCTGCAATTCCTTCCCGAACCTGGTTCTCCTTCCTCTTTGATCCGTGGGTTGGTACAGGCAGAATGCTGTGTGGCGCTCACCCTCCCTGCCCTGCCCTTGCCTGGGGAGGGAGGCCGGGGTGTCCCAGTCCGAATGAAGAAACTGCCCACCTGTGTCACTGATTGACTGACTGGCTGATTGGCTGATCGAACCTAACTCAGGGCCTTGTGTGTGTCAGACAAGTGCTCCACCACTGAGGGCCACCCAGGCCCTATGAGCATTTTAAACTTTTTATTTTTTTACTATATGTTTGTAGTACATAATGATTACATTCATCCCAGGGAGTTGGTACATGCACATAGCACAGCTTCATTCTTTTTATACTTAGCTCTTTGATCCATTTTATTTTATTTTGGTACATGATAAGGAATACTGGTCTGGATTGAATCTTCTACATGTGTAGAGCTATCTTTCCTCTAGTGTTTATTTTTGGCCACTTTGTCAAAGATCAAATAGCTGAATGTGCCTGGGGTTGTTTCTGCAGCCTCTGTTCCATTACATTGATCTATATGTCTGTTTTGGTGCCAGTACTATGCTGTTTTGTTTTGGGGTTTTTTTGGTACCCGGGATCAAACTCAGGCCCTGGTGCTTGCGCAGCAGGCGGCAAAACCACTGAGCTAAATCCCCGGCCCAGTACTATGCTGTTTTTAATCACTGTAGCTCTGTAATATAACTTGAAATCTGGGATTGTGTTGCCTCCTGCTTTGCTCTTGTTGCCCAGGATAGCTTTTGCTATTCTAGTTCCATATGACTTTTAGGATTGTTTTCTCTAGATCTGTGAGGGATGCTAATGGTATCTGGACTCGGATTACATTAAATCTATATATTAGTTTTGGAAGTATGGTCATTTTGATACTATTGGTTCTGCCTATGCAGGAACAGGGAACATCTTTCCATTTTCTGATGTCCCCTTTGATCCCCTTTTTCAGAGTACTGTAGCTTTTGTTCTAGAGGTCTTTCACTTCTTTGTAGAGGTTAATTCCTAGGTATTTAATTTTTCTCAATGCTATTGTGAATGATATTACTTTCTTAATTTTGGGAGGGGTGAGTACATTATTGATGTACAGGAATGCTATTGATTTTTGTGTGTTGATTTTGTATCCTGCTACATTACTGACTTTGGAGTCTTTGATCTTCTATGTAAAGAACCATGTATCTACAAATAATGGCAATTTGACTTCTTTTCCTACCTCTTTTATTTATTTCTCTTGCCTAATTGGTTTGCCTAGTGTTTTAAGTACTGTAATAAATGGAAGTGGTAATAGTGGACATTTTTATCTTGCTTCTGATTTTCAAGGGAAAACTTTCAGCTCTTTCTCATTTAATATGATGTTGGCAGTAGGTTTGTCATAAATGGCTTATCAGATTGAGATAAGGTCCTGCTATACCTATTTTCTTCAGGTCTTTTAAAATCATGAATGGATGTCAAAGGTTTTTTCTGCATCTATTGAGATGGTCCTATGGTTTATTCTTACTTCTGGATTTATCTTAATAAGTGATTTGTTACTTTTCTCTGGTAGCTGTTAGGATTCTGTCCTTGTGTTGGACTTCTGGGATTTTGAGTATGACATGTTGTGGAGAAGTTCTTTCCTGATGGTGGCTGTTTGGAGCTCTGTATTCCTTGCTTATTTGTATGTTAAATTCTTTCTCTATGCTTGGAAAGTTACCAGCTCTTATTTCTGTAAACAGGTTTTTTATGCCATTTGTGCTGCCTTCTGAATTTTTACTAATTCAAATTAATCTTAGATTAGTCTTCTTTGTATCATCTAGGAGTTGTTGGATCCATTTTCCATGTTCTCTTGTTTTTAAGGGATCTGAGTATATAGCCTCCCGCATCAGTCCTACCTTCTAATTCTGATACTCTATCCTCAGACTGGTCACTTCTGCTGCCTACACTTTCAATATAATATTTTTTTTAATCTCCTGGATTTCTTTTTGGAATCTTTCATGAACTCTAATTCTTTGATAAAGTGATCATTTGTGTTTTGTATCATTTTGTTTAGCTCAGCTAGCTTTTTATTCATGTCTTCTGTAAGCTCACAGATTGTTTTATTAAGTGCATGATCTATTTAGTTATATCATCTTTCAGTTTGCCAAACACTTTATTATTCTGCTTTTTTCATCAGTTTTTGGCTTTTGATTTCCTCCCCATCAATCCCATAGATCAGCTCTGGGGGAATTGGAAGTTTTTGGAGGCATTTTGTTGCCCTGTTTTCTCATGTTTTTAGTGTGTGTGTGTGTGTGTGTGTGTGTGTGTGTGTGTGTGTGCTGAGCTTTGAGGGTTGATTATCATGGAAAGACTCTGTTGCTAGTATGGAGATCTCTTTAATTAGGGTCTGCTTTCCAGGGATGCACTGTGGCCATGGCTAACTAAAGGCCTTTACCTCTGCCCCGACATCTGATCCACTTAGTTAATTTGGGGATGGAGGGTGCAGTGTAATTAGCCCAGCACTCAATTCTCTGGAAATGAACCTCAGTATTGTTGATGACACAACACAAACTAGATATTGGCATACAGTAAAAAAAAAATTAATAGCAACAGCCATGCCACCCTGGTGATAGCAACAAAATCTGTAACAATAAGAGAGTCAGAGATAAACTGGATATTGAAATACCATAAGGACCAGTAAAACCTACCACTGTGCCACTCTTGACAGTAGAAATTATAATTATAATATTATTTAATTATTGTAATAATTGTGATTATAATATAGACACAAAACAAACCAAAGATTGACATAAATAAATATTTACTTAATATACCATCACTAACAATTGAAAAGAATTTAACAATAATAGCAGAGTCAACTAAGTAGCTGAAGATCAATAAAGCTTAGTCATAAAATGGAGGGTATGGAGAAGAGGAAAATGAAAGAAGTAAAATTTGAAAAATAAAGAAAAGGAAGGTGAGAAAAAATTAGATAAAGGATTCTATTAAAGACTAAAAGGATATAATCAGATAAAAGTAATAGAAAAGTGCAAACAAGAAAAAGAAGTAAAAGAAAACAGAAAGCAAATAAAGAAAAAAAATTTAAAACCCAAATCTCAAAAACACCCCCAACAAAATATGAAAAATAAAAAAAAGAAATAAGTCCAAAAACAATTCCTCTGTGGTTTTTGAACGAGTGTTTTCTTGTCTGCAATGTTGGAATCCACCAGATATGGGTAAGAGATACTGAGTTACTACTAGATCTAGTTGGTTTTCAAACTCATATTTTTGTGTGTGAATACTGAAACCTCCCTGTATTTCCTGTTGGGTGAGGTTAATCAATCGTGCCCACCCTAGGGCTGTAGTCATTCCAGCAGCTCTCAGTCTCTGTGTCTCTCAGTGTATCCCAAGTCACAGCTTTCTCTGCCTAGCTTTATGGCCTGTGGGTTTAGGAGCCCTCCTCACCCCAGCCCCAGAGGCCCCTCCATCTGTGTACCCCAGGCCATGACAACCATCCAAGCTGAAGCATATCCCTGATCATATTGGTAGATGGGTGAAGCAAACGAA
Organism: Heterocephalus glaber; assembly: GCF_053883595.1. Classification (NCBI taxonomy): domain Eukaryota; kingdom Metazoa; phylum Chordata; class Mammalia; order Rodentia; family Bathyergidae; genus Heterocephalus; species Heterocephalus glaber. The sequence goes on along the minus strand of NW_028258173.1, from coordinate 7,373,477 downwards.
CTGCTGAGCTCTGTGTCGGATGTAGGCAGGGGGCCAGGGAGGGTCAAGCGTCAACTGGGCTTAAGGCCAGCACTGCCAGCCCCAGGCCCCGCCAAAAGCCACTCATGACAGATGTGGCTTCTCAGCTCTCAGAGTGTGGGACCTCTGTGGCCTTCTTGGCCTGAGCTTAAACTTCTCGGGAAGTCTATGTCTAGCCTGTGTCCTCTCCACAACTATCTTTTGTGGCTCTTTCCCACCCGGGCACTATGGTTGCTCTCTGGTGCTCTGTGGCTCAGTCTTAACCAGTTAACCTTTTCCCCAAATGGCTCCTGATTAAACCCTCTTTAATATGGTTAACTCCACACTGGATTCCTTCAACAACTCTAGCCTGCCATGTGAAAGGAGTTACTTTCAGCGTAAAACCCCTGAGGTGTTTTTGCAGTTTACCATAGCTGTGGGCTTTTCTTGGGGCTAGCGCTGCTGGTCTGGTCTGTTGTTTCTCCCTGGAGAGCCCACCCTCTCCAGGCTCACCTGAGTAAGAGAGACAGGGCCCCTTCCTGGGAGCCAGGTCAGCTTTCCAGACCGCTTCCTTCTTTTCTCTGAGTTGTGCTTTGTCATTTCTAGTTTTCTTGTTGCCTCCCTCCTGATTTCCAGAGGTCAACTTCTTTTTCTTTTCACCAAGTTGTTGTTTTCCAGGTTTCTCGATTTCAGGTCCCAGATAAGCTGGATCCCAGAGAGGTTGTATTTTGCGGGCTGTCTCTACTCTGCCATTTTTAATCCTCCTTCCCACAAGCATTTAAAAAATAACAGCAGCGAAGTGTCAGATGCTTTTTCCTTATCTATGGAGATTGTTTTTTTTCTCCTTTGTACTATCAAGGTAGTGAATTTTGTTAAGAGCTTTGGCAATAATCATCTCAAAATATTATGTCCACTTCACAAAAAGAATTATGGACATTTCTCCAATTCTGTATTTTCTGCAAAAGCTTAAATAAGTTAGAATTGTATATTCCTTTGAAGGTTTGAGAGAAATAACCCGTGAAACTGTCAGTTTTGCCCCCCCTTTTCCCCCTGTATATGTGCTGCCCAAGTGCGGAGTCCCTTCTCCCCATTTTTCTATTTTGTTTTGTTGGTACTGGGGATCAAACTCAGGTCCTTGCACTTGCAAGGCAGGCACAGTGCCACTGAGCTAAATCCCCAGCCCTCTCCCCCATTTTCTGAAGGGAGTTTGGTAATACTTATTCTTATTAATCCACATTTTCATACACACTTATTCTTGGCCTATATGTGTCATTTGTATTTACTGATGAAATCATCGGTTTCATTCAGGTTCACAGACTTATTTATAAGTGATTTGACAATTACCCTGTTTAGTTTTCTTCTTCTTCTTCTTCTTCTTCTTCTTCTTCTTCTTCTTCTTCTTCTTCTTCTTCTTCTTCTTCTCCTTCTCCTTCTCCTTCTCCTTCTCCTTCTCCTTCTCCTTCTCCTTCTCCTTCTCCTTCTCCTTCTCCTTCTCCTTCTCCTTCTCCTTCTCCTTCTCCTTCTCCTTCTCCTTCTCCTTCTCCTTCTCCTTCTCCTTCTCCTTCTCCTTCTCCTTCTTCTTCTTCTTCTTCTTCGCTACCAGGGATTGAACTCAGGACCTTGCGCTTGCAAGGTAGGCTCGGTGCCACTGAGCTAAATCCCCGGCCCTATTTTTCTTCTATTTGTGTATTTGGGTTTTCTCCCCTCCACCCACCCCCTCTTCTTTTTCTTGATTTGAGGATTTAAGGACCTGGAAGATCAAACCTGAGAGACAGGACTGGGTGGGCATTTGAGGGGTCCTAGTTTTAGGTGGGAGCTAAGAATCTAAAAAAGTCAGCAAAATGAAAGTATTCTAACCCTTAGTCAGAAGAGCAGGCCAGCCCCAGGCTCTCTGTCCCCTCCTGATCACAGGGCCACTGGGGTGTCGAGGGAGGTGCTGTGCCTTCGGTGGCAGCATTAGCTTTGTGCTGACATCTCCAGCATTGTGTCTGAGGAAAATCTGGGAAAATAGGGGATTAAATCTTGGGAATAAAAAATAAGCTTCCTTGAAAATTAATCTGCTAGAGCTGGGCAGACTAAACAGAACAGGGCACAAAGAAGGTTGTTGTCACAAGTCTTCTGCACTGTGAACATTCTGATCCACACACAGGCCGAGTGTGCATATCCTCATCTCAATGGTCTGCCGACTTTATTTCTGTCCTGACTCACATCCCAAGGTGGGAGCAGAGGGACAGATGGCCATTCTCCACATACTGAGACCCTCAGGGCAGGGCTGGGCTTCCTGGGAGAGTAGGGGCTCAGGGATGAGCGTTTGTGGTCCTGGCCAGTTTGGAAGCAGGAGGCCTGGTCAGTGAGGGATGAGGGAGTGGAGTTGGAGAAAGAAGCTGTGCTTACTGCTGGTGGAGAGCAGAAGGGGAAGGGGGTGAGGGGTGACCTGGCTGCTGGGGAGCTGATGAGAGGTGAAGATGTGGGGGGCTTTTTGGAGGACCTGACCCCCAGGGGACCCTGACTGCCCAGCTGTGAGGACCCAGAACTGGGGCTTGTGTTTTCCAGGCTGTTTTCTCCTGAGCGGCTCCAGCACCATGACAGGCACTGTGGGCGGATCCCTGAGAGTGCAGTGCCAGTATGAGGAGGAAGACAAGGCACATGACAAGTACTGGTGCAGAGGATCACTTGCGGTGCTATGTGACAAGATCGTGGAGACCAAAGACTCAGTGAGAGAAGTGAGGAGCGGCCGAGTGACCATCAGGGACCATCCCGCCAACCTCAGCTTCACGGTGACCTTGGAGAGCCTCTCCCTGCAGGATACAGGCTCCTACTGGTGTGGGGTTGATGCACCATGGCAAGAAGATCCTGCCGTCAAGGTTATGGTGTCTGTGCTCCCAGGTGAGCTGCCTACCCTAGCCCTAGCACTGCCCTAAAAGGCTCAGGTGGGAGTAACTGGGGCAGGAGTCAGATCAGAGGCTCACAGCAAACTCTGTGAGTGTGTAGGGGCAGTGGGCAGAGAGGAACAGGGTCAAGGAGAGAGAGACTGGCCCAGGGTGACAGGGAGCACCCTTGAGTCACTGACAGTTTGGCACTGTCTTGAGGGAAGCTACCATCGAGGGGCTGGAGGCCAAGAGCGGAGAGCTCAGGGGAGAGGTGAGCCCCAGGAAACCAGAGCTGCTTGGAGGGAGGTGGGGGCTGAGCAGAGGAGCAGGTGAGGGCCAGATGGTGACAGTGCTGCAGGCAGAGGGAGCCTGGACAGTTGACAGATCAGCTTTGCAGTTGGACAGACATGGCTGTGGCTGGAGGGAGACCAGACCAGGCAAGGGGAGCTCACTCAGGGACTCTTGGGAGGGCTCTGCCCCACGAGCAGGATGGAATGGAAACTGTTTAGGCCCTTCCTGGTTCCTGTTGGCAAATGCTCTCTTGGCTCAGGAGAGTCTCAGGCCCCGGGGTCTCCATCCTGTCCTCTTTCTGAGTAGTTGGTGTAAAATCAAATAGGAGAAGAGACCTTTGAGTCTGATTTGTGGTTTTGCCCCAGCACCAAGTTCAAAGCCACCTACAAGTGTTGCTGTAGCCAGGACCTCGACAACCACAACCAAAGTCCCAGCTATGTCTTTTACCAGCCATGGGGGTGGAAGCTCCACTCACAGCTCCAGCAGCCAGGAGAACCAGCAAAATGTCCAGGACTCAAGGTAAGGCCTCCTAGTCTGTGACCTGGAAGGGGAATCTTCTCCTTAGGAGGGGCTCAGGGCTCAGGGTTATTGGGGTACGAGTCACCACTCTGCTGGCTGGGGCCTCTTACACCCTCTGCCAGAGGCCCAGGTTGGAGGCTGCAGTCTGGGCATCCTAACTGGGGTCACTGAGATCACCCTGGCTCTGCCTCAGGCTGAAAGACAGGATGCAGACAAGGGGCAGTTGGGGAGTAGAGGGAGTGAAAGGAAAGCAGCAATTAATGGGGCTGGGAACATGCTGCCAAGAATATTCCTTCACACCCCATGATGACTCTGAACTGTTACTGCGCTCATTTTACAGATGAGTGAACTGAGGCTTAGAGGGTAAGCAATTGTCTAGTCACATAGCTATAGGAGGTAGGGATGGGCTTAGGGTAATGTGACCCCAAAGTCTTGGGTTCCCCCTATAAGTAGTGGTTCTTAATTTTTATTGAGGTCATCAACCCCACAGAAATGCTGACAACACTTAGAGGCTCTCCTAGAAAAAGGCATGCAGTCATGAATGATTTCTGGGGTCCAGGTTCCTCCTGCTGGGGCATTGCAATTTGATCATGGCATGAATGGCTGAGAGTCAGGGCAGGCCCCATAGGTTAATGACGATGGTCACCACAAGACCCCCTTGTGCAGATGCCACTGCACTTTGGGGAACCCAGGCCACTGCATTTCTGACCAACTGGCTACAAATGTGGGGGTTGCCATGACTCCCTTGGGTTCAGTAATTCACTAGACACGAACCTCTACAAAGCACTGCCTTATAGTTTTATCATTTTTTTTTTTTTTTGGTACCGGGGATCGAACTCGGGACCTTGAGCTTTCGAGGCAGGCAGTGGAACCACTGAGCTAAATCCCCAACCCAGTTCTATCATAAAGGATGAAGATCAGGACCAGCTAAATGAAGAGACAAGCAGCCGGAGGTCTGGGCAGGTCCCGGAGTTCCCACACCCATCAGGTGGGATCAGGGGAGGCCACCTCCTGTGTCTATCTCATCTTCTGTGTCCAGGTTCATAATGGGGTTTCACGACACAGGCAGGAGTGGCTGAATCACTGGCCGTGTGACTAAGCTTGATCTCCAGGGCTACTCTCCCCTGGGGCTAGGCTGGTCAGAGTCTGGGTCAGATCTCTGACCACGTGGTGTTTCCAGGGAGCAGCCTCATCTGTCATCTCTGAGCAGGGAGGTTGCTCCCGGAACAGCAAAGGTGTTCCTATTACTCGGGGCTCCCTCCCAGACCCCAGGCCAAGGGCCCGTCTCCACACTCTGAAGCCCTTCTGCATGCTTCATGCCAACTGAGTCACAACGCTGATATTAGAGAATGCAAAATTCAGACTCAAAATGTGCCTCACCCTGCAGATACACACAGGAGCCAGAGCTCAGCTTTGCTAGAGCCTGAAACTTCTGGAAATTGTGTGTGTGTGTGTGTGTGTGTGATCTTTAAGAGAAAATGAGGGCTGGGTATGGCTCGGTAGTAGAGACCCTGCCTGGCATCAGATTCTGCAGCACTGCAAAAAACTAAAACATTTAAAAAATAAAAAAGACAAGAAACTGCAGGTATAAACTGGGGCATGAAGAAAGGGGTCCACTGTAAACCTGCTGCTGCTTGTCCACACGTGGAATGGCAGAGCTACGGGATGATTTAACCCAGCAGTGTTTGCAATCACACAAAAAATGAGGGAAATGCCAGTGAGGAGGGAACAGGCGCAGAACTCTACCCATGCAGCAGAATACTATGCCGCTGTAGAGGAGTGTGGCACTTTTCTATGTACTGATGTGGAACGATATCTAAGACGTATTGCTAAGTCAAAACAGAATAGTGTTGCCTCCTTTGTGTGAAGAAGGAAGGGAAATAATGTTCATTAGCATGTGTCCACTACAATTTTTTTCTTTTTGCGATGCTAGGGATGGAACCCAGGGCCACCTAGTACACCCAAGGCAAGCACTAGGCACGCACTGTACTATGGAGCTGCATCCCAGCCCTGTACATTCATATTTGTTTGTCTGTGGATAAAGAGCCTAGGATTAGGTACACTGTGTGTACACGGGAGGAACTGGAGGATGCATAGGTGGGAGGTGTAGAAGGGAGACATTATATTATTTGCCTTTTTCAAAAATTTGACTTATGTACATATTTGAAAAGTCAGGGAAGGGCCAAGTGTGGTGGTGCACGCCTGTAATCCCAGCACTTGGGAGGCTGAGGCAGGAGGATCTTAGCGAGTTCGAGGCCAGCCTGGACTACATAGTGAGACCCTGTCTCAAAGAAGGAAAAAAAAAAAAAAAAAAGAAAAGAAAAGACAGGGAAGCGGTGAGGGTGCTGCTCAGCAGGAGAACATTTGCTTAGCATGCAGGAGGCCCCCCAGTGTCATCCCCAGCACAGGAACAGGGAGTGAATGAATGAAACAAAAGTCCCGGAAGGCAGATGGCCGCTCACCTCACCCACCTCCCCACCAGGCTCCTTGTGCTGCTCTCCCTGCTGGCCGTTCTCCTGCTTCTGTTAGTGGGGCTCTCGCTGTTGGCCTGGCAGATCTGGCAGAGGTGGGTCAAAGGTGAGTGAGTGCCCCAGCCCTTGGTCCCTGACCACAGCCGTCACGGTCAGCACTCTGTCCTGGGTCCTCAGAGGGGGCCCTGGGAGCGCCTGGGGCCACACACGGTGGCTGACGCTCGGGCCGGTTCCAGAGCAGGTGCATCTGGGGGAGGCTCCTGGGAGGAGGCCTTTCCTGCCAGGGGTGGGGCTGTCACCCCTGGGGCAGTGCCCTCTTCTGGTTAACACTGTTGCATGGCTTTCCACACCCTCTGAATGCAGCTCCTACGGGCCGTCAGGCCCCTTGCTCTCTGGCCCTGCTTACCCTTCCCCACCCCATTTCTGGGCCCTGGAAAGCTCCTTCCTTTCTTTCTTTCTTTTCTTCTTTTTTTTCCTTTTTTTCTTTTTTTTTTGGTACTGGGGATCAAACTCGGGACCTTGCACTTGCGAGGCAGGTGCCAGAACCACTGAGCTAAATCCCTGGCCCTTCTTTTCTTTTCTTCTTTTTTTTTTTTTTTTGAGACAACCCAAAAGTGTAAATAAGGACCAAAATGTATAATAGATACTAGGAAATGGGAAGAAAATGAGAAGGGGAACAAGGGAGTGGGGAGGGAAAGGAAAGCAAGGACGAGGGAAAAAAAAGAAACCAGGTCTTGCTAAGTTGCCCAGATTGACCTCAAACACGTGACCCTCCTGCCTCAGCCTCCTGAGTTCTGGGACTATAGGCGTGCACCACCACGAGTGGCTAAGGAAGGCCCCTTCCCCCTTCCGGTGACCATCCATCACCCGGCAGGAGCCCCAGCCCCACCCTCTCCTGGGTGTTCCTCTGCACCTCACCTGTCACAGCCCTTTTAGAACTACGTGCTCATTGCCAGCTCCCCTGACTGACTCTGCAGCAGCCAGCGCCTTCCTAAAAGCCCGGGGGCCACGGTCCTAGGAGGCCCACGATCAATATGTGTTGGGTTTAGGAGCTGTTTTATTTTATTTTATTTTTTGTGGTACTGGGAAGTGAACGAACCCAGGGTCTCCGCACTGAGCTACATCTCCAGCCCTTTTTAAAATTTAGAGATAGGGTCTAATTGTGCTATGCCTGGATAAATGTGCTTTGTAATCCCTCCAGCCACACAGGTGCTCCAGGAAGCTCTGGGTGTCCTGTAACCCCATTTTCCTCTGAGCTCAGGTTGACAGAGGACATGTGTGAGGCCCCTGGTACCATAGCCAGCACTCAGTAAATAGGTGCTTAGTAAATACCTGACAGGTCAAATAAGTACAGGAGCTAGGTGTGTTGGCACACGCCTATAATCCCACCTCAGGGAGACTGAGGCAGGAGGATCTCAAGTATGAATCCCACCTGGGCAACTTACCAAGACCCTGTCTCAAAATAAAAAATAATTTAAAAAAGAAATGCAGTGGTAGAGCACTTCTGGGTTCAATCCCCTAGTATCTCAAACACACGCACCCACACACATGCATGCGAACACACACACACACACACACACACACACACACACACACACATGCGCGCGCGCGCGCGAACAGAGGAACAAAGAAACTCAAGTTCCCTCCCTGTGCTAGGAGTTCATGATTCCATGGGAGGGGGAATCTCAGGACAACCTTTGTCCATTGTTGCCAAAGCCTTTGGCAGCAGCCGGGTCAGGCGGAGGAGGTGGGTTACCCTGCATGCGGAGCTGGTGTGTGCTGCCGGAAACAGCGGACGGGGTCTCACACTCACTTCGGGCCCCTGGGTAGGAGCACATCTGGGGAGAGGTCAGCCCAGCACTTCCGTGCCTGATGGAGGGAAAGAGGAGCACTTCCGCTTTCACATCTGCTTTCTCCTGTCATTTTCTGGGGCCTCACGTGGATGCCGCTCACCACATGGGCTTTCCCAGCCTGGTCAACCTCAGTTCTGTGATCTCAGGAGACCGCTGCTCTTTTACCCAGAAAGCCTCTGGGTCCACAAATACCCTCTTCGTCTTTCCAAAAGGGGTATGTGATTGCTGGAGGGAATTTGAAAAGTAAGAAAAAGCACAAGGAAGAAAATAACTTCTCCTGAGCTTAGTGAATGATAACAAAAAATCCCATGCCCAGAGAAAACCAACCACTGGCACTGAAGGCACGTTCCTCCCAAAGTTTTCTAGGCCTAGGTATGCATATATAATTTCTTAAAGAATTTGCTTTGTACCATGAATTCTCTTTTAGACCAGTAATTTTGCACTGAATACAGTGCACAGTTTTCCCTGCCATTAATGAAATCATGGACCACAGAGTCTGTAGGCAAATGAGTGGATTATACCTTGTTGAGCAGACCCTCAGTTCCTGGAAGAAAGGCTTTCTGTTCCAACATCCTGAACCTTTGTGCCTTACTTTTCGAGTCTGCACTCTGCCACCTGACAATGCATCTGGGATGTTTTCTCACCCTAAGCCTTACTCCTCCACCCTGAGCCTGACCTGCCTCATCACATCCATTTGCAGCTCTTCCTTCCAGCCTTCCCTTGTCATTCATTCACACAACAAAGCTGTCCTGAGCACCGCTTTGCGCCAGGGCCTGTGCTGGGCCTTGGGGGCACCACGGTGACCAGGGTGGACAGGGTCTCCCCCTTCTGTGAGCTTCCTGTGCAGCCAGCTACTCTCAGGCCTCCTCATTGCTACCTTCTTCCTCACACTGAGCCAGCTCTTCCACACTGGTCCTTCCCCACTTCCCGTCAAGCACCTGTCCAGGTGTGGGGTGGAATCCGCACACCGTGTTGGGAACCCAATGTGTTCCCATCCCATCCCATTGATGTTCTGTTCTATTAGTAGGAGGCTCAGTGAGCACACTGTCCATCTGCGAGCTTCTGTCTCCCAACTTCAGGCTTCTCCCCTTGGACCCTCACCCGGAAGGGAGTGACTCTCCATGGCATGCAGGACAGTGGGCTCTGGGCTCCCTGGCCATGGACCCAGACCAAGGGTATCAGGCTGTGTGTGAGTGAGCCGCTGCTCACCAGCTCCTGGGTCCCCAGATCAAAAGGGTCGGGGTGTCCATAGCTGTGCGGGAAGGCGGGACACTGAGCCAAAGATTGAGTGAACCTCCTCCCTCCAAAGGCTTCCTTCTTCCAGGGCAGCAGGCGAGTGGCTGTCTGTGAGGGACAGACTCCAGGCTCAGGAGCTGGAGCAGATGCCCCTGGAAACTTCCCATGGCTTGGTGCCATCAGTCCTGGGTCTCCGCAAGTCCAGAGCCTCCTTTCTCTGCTGCCTCCTGCCCGCTCCCACCAGGCATATAGGGATCCCACCCCTGCCCTGGTTCAGGGGTTCCACCTCCCTCTTCCCCCTTTGTCTCTAGGTGGTGAGCATTCAGGGCTCAGCCAGAACTCCAGTCAGGTAAGGGAGGCTACGGCAGGAGGTGGATCTTCCCAGGTGGGCTGACCAGGGAGCATTCATTGTCTACAGGGGCACTGCGGCAAGGTTGGAGTGAGACACCCACAGCATGGGGGTATCTACAGAGAGGCAGGGGCTCCCCAGACACCTCTCGCCCACCACAGGCCAGTGAGCAGTGTGAGCCTCAGTATGCAAACCTGCAGCTGCTCCCGTGGTCCCTGCGGGAAGAGCCAGTGACGCCGAGGCAGGTGGAAGTGGAATACAGCACAGTGGTGAGTGTGAGCATGGGGCTCCCTGGCACAGGGACCCTGGCCTAGGTGGGCACCACACTGGGGAGTGGGAGTGGCCAGAGAGGGGAGGGAGGAGCGGGCTCCAGGACACCCATCCAGAAGAGTGGCAAGTGTAGTTTTGCCAGAGTAGAGGTCCATAGAAGGACTCGATGTCACTGTGGCTGGAGGTGGGAGGATGGAAGGGCTTTGGGGTGGCCAGTGACCGTGGCCCAACTGTCAATAAAGTGTAGCATTTCTGAAGCAGCTACTGTATCCACACACTCAGGGCTAAAGCTGTGATCTGTCCCTGCAGCAGTCCCATCATCTCTTTGGTGTCAACTTTACCTTTCAGGATTTTGTCCATTACCCGGTGTGGTTGGCGCCAACCCTTAGACGCAGTCACCTTAAAGCAGGATCGTGGAATGGGCTGCCCCCTGGTCTCCTGCCCCAGTGTGACCCATCCTTTCATGGGTAGGGATTCAAGCAGAGGTTGGGGAGAGACGTAAGCACCAGACAGGGGCTGCCTAAAGGACCTCCCAGCTGTGAACCCGCTGAGCCTATCTTGGATACATAGACTGAGGCCATGGAAAGTCGCTGGTCTATTCCAGAAAAGTGCCCAGCTCCCTGGGATGTGGCTCACTTGGCACCACATACCTAGGCTGCTGTTCCTGCACCATGCAGAGGACCCTGTCCTACGTCATTTCCATGTCCCCAAAATCCACGTGCCTCCCTGACTTGCCAGCCATCTGCAGAAGGGTGAGGCTTGGTCTCACCCCAGGCCGTCTGAGCAGCTGGCAGTGTCCATTTACACTTGGAGGCTCCTGGCCAAGTGTCCTAACCCCTACTCCTTCCTCATATGACATGTTCTTAGGTCCACATGGCCATGTGGGCCTGGGACTAACAGTGCTTGCTTATCTAACTCACCACTGATGATCTTAAAGTGGGGCAGGGGGTACAGCCTTACTCTTTGGCCAGCCCCCTTCACTCAAGTCAGGAACAAGTCAGGACCTGTGTTCACAGCACAGAGGAGCCACCTCGGTGCTCCCTGCCATTCAAGCTCTACCTAGAGGGCCAGGGTCCTGCAAAGCTATTTCCGAGTCCTTAGAAAGGGCCCGCTGCAGTGTCACCGCCAGGATAGTCCTTCCAGCAGAGAACAGAGATGTCTCCAGGGAGCCCCAGACCTCTCAGGGTCTCAGTCTCCTCCTTGTAGAACAGACCTGGCTAGGTCAGCCTTGAGGATACCAGGAACCCCTCTTTCCCAGGGACTCCGAGCTGTGGCTTGACCAGATAGGGTGGAGCAGGTGAGTGGGCAGAATGGCTGAGCTGGGTCCTGGCAGGAGGAAGAGGCCAGGAAAGAGGGAAGGCTTCAGCCCCCACAGTGAAGGCTTCTTTGGGTGCTGCCTCCATCCTGAGCTGGGGGTCTCTCTACAGGCAATCGGCGGGGAAGATCTTCACTATACCTCAGTGGTGTTTCATTCACAGAAGCAGGAATCTAACGCCAATGGGGCTCCCTCCCAGGGACCCCAAAAGGAGGAACCAGAGTACAGTGTGGTCAAGAAGCCTGGGAACTGCCTTCTTGGTCCATCTCCCTTAGTCTGCTCGCTCCATGGGGACAGCTGAGCTCTCTGCAGGCTAAGCCCTAAGCCCTAAGCCCTAAGCCCTAAGCCCTAATCCCAACAGGCTTCGCTGAGGACAAGCAGGAGCCAGGTCTCTCCTCTCTGCCCTGCTGTTGCCCGGCTGTGTGTTCAGAGGATGACACTCCGCAGTCTCATGTGACTCCAGGAGATGCCACGGCTCGCATGGGATGACACCTGCAAGTAGCTTTGTAAATCACAGCCCCATAGAAATGTCCGGACCATGGGCAAGGAGAGCCGAGAGACAGCAATGACAGGGATTTGTTCCTGTGCAGAGGGTCACAGGACGCCATTAAATGTCATCTCCCTCCCCATCTCCTGGATAAGGACACTGAAGCTCAAAGGAGAAGAGGCTGGCCCATGGTTCCAGAATGGGTGGCAAGTTTCTCTAGACTCTTAGGTTTATGTTTAATATACAAGATATAAATAAAGTTTAAACTCTCTTCTTAAGGGAGAAGAAAAAAGTGACTGAAATGATGCCTGCTGTCTGTGGCCCGTAATAAAGGAAGTTCCTGGCTTTGATCCCAGAGTAGAGTAGAGGAGCTTTTTGTTTGTTTAGACACACAAACTGTGTAACTCAGGCTGGTATTTTTTTTTTCCCCAGTACCAGGGATCAAACTTAGGACCTTGAACTTGCCAGGCAGGCATGGTGCCCCTGAGCTACATCCCTGGCCCCAGCTTGGGCTGGTTTTGAACTCACAGTGATCATCTGGTCTCAGCCTCCCAAGTGCTGAGATTAGAAGTGTACACCACCACACCCAGCTCACAGAGGCGCTTTGAGATGCATGGGCTTGGGGACAGCCCTCAAATTGTTGTCACTGGGTGGGGGAGGGTCAGCTGCTCTTCTCTCAGTGGAGAACTCAGCAGAGTTTTCTTGCTGGGCAGACTTTTTTTTTTTTTTTGGTACCGGGGATCGAACTTTGGTCCTTGTGCTTGTGCAGCAGGTGGCGAAACCACTGAGCTAAATCCCCAGCCCAAGGCAGATTTTTAATTTGAGGTATAGTGACCCAGGCTGTCTGGAGCTTGCAGTGGTACAGGGCATTAAAATCACATTTGTTGCTGGGCATAGTGGCACATGCCAGTAATCCCAGGACTCTGGAAGGCTGAAGCAGGAAAATCACAAATTTGAGCCCAGCTTGGGCAACTTGGCAATTTAGTGAGCTCCTTTCTCAAAATCAACAAATAGGACTGGGCGTGGTGGAGCATGCCTGTAATTCCAGCACTCAGGAAGCTGAGGCAGGAGAAGCACTGTATGTTGGAGGCCAGTTTGGGCTTCGTAGTTAGTTCAAGGCCAGTCTGAACTACATAGGAGGGCTTTGTCTCAAGACAAACAAACAATTAAATAATCAAAAAGGGCTGGGGATGTGGCTCAGTGCAAAGGCCCTGGATTCAATTCCTGGCACCACAAAATAAAAACGAAAGAACAACAACAACCACCCCACCCCCACCCCTGCAAAAACAAAACAAAACAAAACCCAAAACACATTTGCCACCCTCTTAGCTATTCCAGGTCTTGATGATTTTATGATTTTAATTCTTAACAGCTCTTTGACCTTCTGACTTTAAGGATTGAAAGCAAGGGCATTTGGCCACTGATGTTACAACCAAATGGCGCCTGTGGGCATTTTTTCTCTGCCGTGGCTTCCTGGATACTTTATCCCCTCATTTTACTAATATTCTGAGATGCAGAAGGAGAAATACAAGCACGCCACACACAGGGGCACAGCGGGACACACTTCCCCACAGTCAGATTGTGCTGGGTGTCGGTGGCAGGGCCCGTGGGTGCAGTGAGCTCTCCCCAGGCCACAGCCCCAAGCTGCCTGCTCAGCCTGGGTAGGGCTAAGGGCTCTTCTGCCTGAAAAAGCACAGTGGGAGCTGAGCCTGTGGATGGGACCCCATTCCCCTAAGGAGGAAGTGGGAAAGCTGTAGCCAAAAATAACAGGGAGCTGGCCCCATCCCGGGGCAGGCTCAAATTCAGTGCTGGGGGTGGCCCTAACCGGGTTGTAAGCTGGGGGGAGGGGAGGCCCCGCTTCCAGGTGTGATTTGCTTATCTCCAGGGAAACCCACTCTCCCCACCACGCACTGCTAAACATAACTTTCCCCTGCCAAGGCTGCGGGCCCTGTTTTTCTTTCCTTTATTTACCTCTCCCTTCTCCTGTCTCTCCATGGTGCCTAGGGCAAACAAATCCAAGAACAGCATTCATTCATTCCAGAGCATCCACGGGCAGCCTGCTCTATGCCAGACAGAGGCTGGACCCTGGGGGCACAAGGACCCAAGTGACAGAGCCCCGCACCAGATGTTCTCGCAGGCTCAGGGGGATAGGGACTTGGTCCTTCTCCACCTACCCCCCACTTTGGGGTTGTGGACAGGGGAGAGAATATTTCTTTAGGTGCTTCTGTTCCACTTATAGAGGCGGGAGCTGAGTACAGTGGAGCGCTGTAATCCCAGTTTCTCTGGAGGCTGAGACAGGAAGCTTGCAAGTTCAAGGCTAGCCTGAGGAAGATCCTGTCTCAAAACCAAAAGGGCTGGGGGTGCAGCGCAATGGTAGAGCACTTGCCTAGCATGATCAAAGTCCTGGTTTAATTTCTGCTACTGCCCCACCCCCACCCCAAGAAATGCACTGAGACAGGTAAGGGAAAGTAACTGCCAAAGACTTTGATTAGAGCCAAGGAGAAGAAAAGCTGGACATTGCAAACTGAAGCTAAAGAGTGGCCATCCCAGATTGAAGGCAGCCATAAGATGCTGAATTCTTCTGTGCCCTGGCCTTGGAATGAAGCAGGAAAAATTATCAAGTGTGGTGGCTGTGTACTGAGCATCCCCATGGAAAGCACTTTCTCCATTAAGAGCAGCAACTCTGTGTGCAATTATGATTTTCTTTTCCTTTCTTTCTTTCTTTCTTTCTTTCTTTCTTTCTTTCTTTCCTTCCTTCCTTCCTTCCTTCCTTCCTTCCTTCCTTTTCCTTCCTTCCTTCTTTCTTTCTTTCTTTCTTTCTTTCTTTCTTTCTTTCTTTCTTTCTTTCTTTCTCTCTGGTTCTGGGGATTGAACCCAGGTCCTAGGCACATGCTAGGCAAGCACTATACCACTGAGTTAGAGCATCAGACCAATGGTGAATTTTGATAGTGTTATCTCTGAGTACTGATTGTCCTTGGGTGTGTGTGTGTGTGTGTGTGTGTGTGTATAGTTTTCAAGGAGAGAGCAGAGTGTGAATGTTGTCAGAATCAACATGGAGTCATTTATGTCCAACTCTTAACAAAATGGAGTGTGGAGGTCATTGTGTTAATTCATTTTCTGTTGGTATAACATATATGTAATCCCAGCACTAGGGAGGCTGAGGCAGGAGGATTGCCATGAGTTCAAGGCCAGCCAGAACTACATAGTGAGACCTTGTCTCAAAAAACAAACAACAGAATACCAAAGACTGGGAAATCTATAGGAAAAAGAGGTTTATTTGGCTCATGGTTCTGAAGGCTGGAAAGTTCAAGGCTGAGAAGCAGCATCTGGTGAAGGCCTTCTTGCTGGTGCAGGGCTCTCTGCTGAATCTGAAATCAATGCAGGCATCACATGGGGAAAGGAGTGCATACCGGATACCGAGCCGACCAGCTTTTTTAAGACACCTACTCTGGAGATAATCCATTAACCCATTAACTATGACCTCATCGCCTCTTAACAGTTCTGGTCTGGCCTCTTAATACTTCACAGTGGGGATTAGATTTCAGCATTCAAGGCCGTCTTCACTCCTATTTGCCTGATGACAGATAGACTATCACAAAAGACTCCACCAAAACCATAGTCTTCCACAAAAGTCAGCAAATCTACACAAAGATCAGTTGCCTTGCACAAAGGCCCCCCCGCCATGACCTGTGCCAGCTGCTGATTGCTCAACCTTGTGCTGATGACACCCTTGTTATTGAGGTTTCTAGTGAGGATAACCACTTCAAAACCAGCTATGTAACTTCCTCATTTTACCTTTAAAAACCCTTGCCTTCCTTCACCCTCCTGGGCAAACACATGGAGCCTCATTGCATTGTGGTTCCCTGCACACTGACTAAGCTCTTTTCTTTAGAAAGCTTAGGCGGAGACTCAGCAAACAGATGGGACTTGGAGAGTTCCAACTTACCTGGGCTGACTGCAGAGGGCCTGCTGGTGCTATGGAGGTTGACAAAATAATGATCTCCAGAGATGTCCAGACCATAATCCCCAGAAATTGTAAATACATTTTTATCAGGCTGGAAGTATTTTACACATGTGATGATGTGTGGATGTTGGGGGATGGATATTGAGCCTGAATTATCCAGGTGAGCTCAGCGAAACCCTGCCGTCTGTGTGAGAGAGTGTAAGAGGGTCATCATGCACAGTGTGATGACCAAAGGGAGAGGAAGAACCGGAGGAGGAGGAGGAGGAGGAGGAAGAGGAGGAGGAGGTGGCAGAAAAGGAGCAGGAGGTATCACCAGTGAGTTGAGGGTTCTTTTGCTTGAGGCAGATAGAAATCACGAATCAGCAAAGTACAGCTCTGCTAGTGACCGGGGTTTGAGCACCAGTGGCCCTCAGCCCTTAGTGTTACAGCTCTGGGATTTGAGGCTGCCCATAAACCCCAGATGCCTGTGGCCAACACTGCCACCCCCTACCCCCCTCAACTCTGCTGGTTGCTGAACTCTGCCAATTGCTGGCCTTGGATCTTCATCAGCTGATGGTCTATGGAGCTCTTCAAGGCTAACAGGCCCTAGGGTTTATAGCTCTTTTCAAGTAACTCTTCTATCTATACCACTTGGGATAATCTCAAATAGATTACAGAGCCTTCTGAATCCACACTACCTGAAAAATAAATCCCTACCATCAGAGCAAGTCTTTACCTGAAAAGGGCCTGTGCTGCAGCTCCAGGGTCACTAACCAGAGGAAGCCCTCCTAAACCAACCAGAGAAGTGTGAGGAGAATGCTATTTATATAGCAGATACAGGCCTGTGATTGGCTCGCATTCAAGACTGCTGATTGGTCCAATTTTGAACCGTGATTAGTCTATGTGTAAGCCTGCTGATTGGTCTGATTGGTCTAAACTCAAACCTTCTGATCTAAGCCTACTGATTGGTCCAAGTTTAATTCTACTGCTTGGTTCAAATTCAAGCCTACTGCAGTCAGTGTAGATACTTTCTAGAGTGAGAGTGGGTGTCTAGGACATCTGCATCTGTCACAGCAGCAGTTCAGTGGAGCAAGGGAAAGAGGGTACCATGGCTGACAGGGGAGCTGCACCTGTCAGAGCAGCCTGGAGTGGCTGAGAAGTAACCCGAGGGGTGTTGGGAGGACACTGAGGCACTCTGTTACCAATCCCTCCTCCAGGGATGGTGCAGGAGCAAATGGAAGCAAGGGGGATGGGTGTCACAGCTGTTGACCAAGCCACATCCCCCTCTGGCCATCACAGGAGAAAGGGGAGAGAGGCAGAGAGAGAGAGAGAGGGAGAGAGAGACAGACAGAGAGAGAGAGAGAGAGGTTTGAAGATACTGAAAGATGGAGGAAGGTGTCAGGAGCCAAGATTTCCCCTGGAGCTTCCAGAAGGAACACACCAGCACCTTGACCTTAGGAATCTTAACTCTCAGAACTGTAAGCTCATACATGTATGTTGTTTCAAGCCACCAATTATAACTGCTACTGAGCCAGTTCTAACAGCTCAGCCACTAGCCAGTGTGCCAGGCCTGGTGGCAGCCCCAGACCACAGGGTTGGGGACAGATATGGGCATAGGAAGGGCTGGCAGGTGAGTGTGGCCTTCTGTGGTGAGGAGATGAATCCCCAGAGCAAAGCAAGGTCACACTGGTGGGCTGTACCCCTGAGGAGGTGTGAGGAGGCCATGTGAGGATTTCATTCTCCTTTCCCTTGAACTCTGGTGACAACCAGGAAAGTGGTTGGATCCACTTTCAATGTGGTTCTCCAGTGTCTGCACTCCACACAGTTGTCTCCAGTCAAGCCTGTCACATGGGAATGAAAGGCCAGGAAGTGTTAGAAGTGAGGCCTAGTCCACCTCACCCTGCTGTCTCTGAGGCCACTGAGGCAGTAGTGGTAGCCTTGTGCCCTGGACAGAGGGGCAGCATTGAGTTGGGAGAACAGACAGCCCTGGAGTTGCAGGAGGGGCTCAGGAGGGAGGGGAGGCTGGGCGTGTCAGGATGGCCACAAGCTGAGCCTCCTTGCCTCAGGTGAGGGGTCCTAGAACAGGACCATGACATGGTCACATGTGAGCAAATGGGCACTGCTGTGCAGGGCGTGGTGTGTGTGCTTGCGCCCCATTCCAAAAGTTAAGATTTAATTCCCAATGTGACAGTACTAAGATGTGGGGTCTTAAAAGGGGGTCAAAGCCCCTATAAAAGGGCTTGAGGTAGAAGGGGGGCATCATTTTCTTTTCCACCTTTCGCCTTCTACCATGCTGCTATCTAGAGGACACAACAAGAAAGCCCTCCCAGGATCCCAAACCTTAGACTTTTAGCCTCCAGACCTGGGAGTTGTGCCACCTGGGCTCCTGGTGGGAGGGTCTGAAAGGTGGAGGGGTGCTGTGGACTTTGTTGTAGTTTGGATCTTAAATGTTCTTAAAAGTCTTGTATGCTAAAGGCTTGGTCAGCAGCCTATGGTACAGTTGGGAGGTGGTGGAACCTCAAATGGGTGGAGCCTGGTGGGAGGAAGTTAGGTCATTGGGTATCAAGAGCCACTCTATGTAATTTTGGGGGGAAAATAATTTCATAATTAAATTATGGTTAGGGCTATCTGAGACCTAATGTCTTCTTGTTGTGTGGGCTGGCCATGGCATGCAGAAACAATTCTGTGTGCCTCCAGTCACAGTCACAGCTGAGGCCTCAATGGTCTCATGATGCTGTGACACTCAAGGGCAAGATTGCATCAGTTGAAGATATCTTGCTTCCTTGAGAACTGAGTAGTAATGAAGAAAGAGAAATTTTTGCCTAGGGGCAGGACAAATTCCTTATTAGCTTGGCATTTCACCTCATCTACTGTTGTAAGAATTCTTTGCCCATCTCACTGTCCTCATCAACATAAGAGCCTCATCAACATAAGCTCCTCATCAACTTAAGATCCTCATCAGCATAGGATTACCGCCACCCCCTGAGTCACCTGATACTCCCTCTGATTATTGTGTGCACCCAATAAATAGTGGCTATCTTGAAGTGTCTTTGTCTTTGCCCATTCTGGCATTGACCACCCAAGCCCTCACATACTTTAAAATTGTGTCTCTTTGTCTTTCTTTAGCCCTTGCTGTACCCCTCTTTAGGCAGATTGGAGGACTGACCAGCCAGATAATTGGAGGTGCCTTTGATGGGGATATGGGAACCCAAGCCCTTCCTCTCCCTCTCATTTTGCTTTCTGGCCATGATGAGATGAGCAACCTCACTCTACCACAAACTCCCCACCATGATGTTCTGCCTTGCTACAGGCATGAAGGCAACTGGGCCAGTGACCATGGACTGAAACCTCTGAAACTATGAGCCAAAATAAACCTTTCTCCCTTAAAAGCTGATTATCTTAGGAATATCTTAGCAGGGGCTTAGTCAGGAACCAGGTGTAGAGGGGCACTCAGGATATGGTTGATGTGAAGTGAATTCAGCCCAGTCATGTTCCAGGCCTGGCCTGAAGTAACCCTTCCAGGAGTCCTATTCCTCCTAGACATGGGACTCTCCAAGGTAGTATAACACAGAGGGATGTGGTAGAAGATAGGGCCTAAGATTTAAAGGTTGCTTGAAGGACCCTTTCTCATTTGAAAAGAATCTTCATTCTTTATTCAGTCTGCATTTCTAATAGCCAGAAACAAATCCTCTGTAAAATGCACACGTGGACTGTATGAGTCAGGGTAATCGATGACGGCTGGTGTAACAATCACGGCCTCTCAACAAAAGTGGAGGAAATGGCTGTGGGAGGGGGATCTAGAGTGCATTTTATCTCTAGCCACACACTGTTCCCAACCCAGTACCCCATGAATCCCATGAAGGCATGGTGTAGGGATGCATTCCCCAATGTAGGACACCCCCCCAACCCCGTCGTGGTGACTATACCTTGGGAGTTCTTAATCTGACTTCCTGATGGAGAGTCTCAGTGGGGCCCATGTAATTCTCCAGAGGTCTAACAACATGAAGGAGTGGTGGCGCTCCATCTTCCTCGTGGAAGTCTCGATTTAATCTGTACACATTCACCCTACTCCCTTCTGGGAAGCTCTTTGTACCAAGGACATCCTTGTCAAGTCAGGTTTTCTAAAGACTTCTGCTATAAAGCCTTCCTTGGGAGGAACCTGGTGACACTTGTCTTATACATGCATAATAATGAGCAGCAGCCTGGTGACTTCTCTGGACAAAGAAGGCTCACTCCAGGGTGACTTGTCAGGAAATTCTGCAAGTTACATTTTACCTGATTCTGAATTTTAAATTTTATTAAAAATTAAGCAATGTACTACATGATTCAAAATTCAAAGTGTACCCATTCTCATGATAACAAACCCACTTCCTACATTAATTCATTTAGAGGGTGGAGAGCTGATGACCTTATCACTTTTTTTTTTTGAGATGGGGTCTTGCTGTGTTGTCCAGGCTGACCTCAAGTTCCTGAGTTCAAGCTGTCCTCCTGCCTCAACCTCCTGAGAAGATGGGACCACAGGCATATGCCACTGTGACCCACTTTTTTAGTTTTCTTACTTTAGATTCTTGTTAAACAAATGCAGGGCCAGGTGTGGTGGTGCAGGCCTGTAATCCCAGTACAGAAGGCTGAGGCAGGAGGATAACTTTGACGTCAAGGCCAGCCTGGACTGCATAGTGAGACCTTGTCTCAAAAAACAAACAAAAACAAAACAAAACAAAAACCAAATCAGGAAGCCAGGCCCAACCATAGCGGTAGGTTACACAGGACCGGAGACTCCAGGATGGATGGGCATCATTCTATCTGCACTCCCTTCTTCCTTTTCTTTTGCAAAATGAGAAGAAACCTTTTCTCTCGTTTCTTGGGAGCCGTCCTTATGTCTCAGCTCCTTTCTGCTCTGCTGTGTGTGTGTGTGTGTGTGTGTGTGTGTGTGTGTGTGTGTGTACTGGGGATTGAATCCAGGACTTTCATACTGAGCTACATCCCAGCTCTTCTTTATTTTTTAGTTTGAGACAAGGTCTCATTAAATTGCTCAAGCTGGACTCAAACTTGGGATCTGTCTGCCTCACCCTCCCAGAGCACTGGAATTACAGGCATGCGTCACCATGGCCAGCTTCTTCCGCTCTTATGAATCCATCCATACACAACAAGTTACAGATTGCCTGACCTTGAGTTTTCTCCTTTATAAAACAGGGAAATTTCCCTATGATTCTTCATATGTGTGCAGTGAGGATAAAAATCATAACAAAGCATGACACTTAAATAACACAATAATAAAGTGTAGCTGCTGTGAAATAACTACCCTGGTCTGCAGAGTGTTCCCATGCTGTTCCCTTTGCCTTTTATTCCTTAGGCTCTAGACAAAACTCCCTGAACTGCCCTCCATGGATTGTTCTCACATTACAGCAACAGATACTGAAGATGCTGCGTCATGGAAGCCTTGGGCTGAAGACAGGAATCTGCTAACACTAGCTCTAGCTTGCTGCCTCCTGGTGGGACATAGGAGTTGGGGGGTAACCACTCCCACTGGAGAGCTATGCACTGGTCCTTCCCTGCCCACCACTCACATGTGCACACACACATACATGCACACACACACACACACACGCACACGCACACAGTCATACAAAAGTACAATGAAAGAGAAAATAGTTTGCAATGCTACCCAGTACATTTTCTTTTTAGCCAGTACGTTTTTGTAGCCCCGAGTTCCTTTTTAATCCAGCCAGTGCCCTCTGCCTCCTGCTTTCATTGCTTCAGGGATGGGAAGAGACACCAGAAAGCAGAGCACAAAGAGTAAATGTTGCTGCTGTGGTTTCACAGCCTCCCAGCATTTGTGGGAAGAGAAAGGAATGTGCACCTAGCCTGGAGGGACGAGGGAGCAGTGGGAGGGACTTGCAGCCTTGGATGGGAAGAGGTGGCCTGGGCTGAAGTGAGGACAGAGAGCTGGGGGTCCCGGGCTGGCACCCGACTCGCAGTAGCTGAGAGCAACACCCCAGGGACCCGAGGAGCCCATCTGGGGAGCCATTTGCCACTGGGATCAGCTCTTGAAACGGGCCAGTCCAAACTGAGATGTGCTTTGAGTCTAAGATTTAGGCTCATGCCTGCTGAAACGCTCCCATTTGGGGTCTACTGGGGAAAACAAAATACATCACTAAAATGAATTTCACTTGCTTCTTTTCTTTCATTTTTTTCTTTCCTGGGGAGAATGGGTGGGTAAGGTTTATTCACACCATGGAATGCTCTAGCAGTGAAAAGAGATTGCTGCCTGTATTTCACAGAAGAGCCACTGGGTCGTGAAGACAGGACTTGAATGTTGAATACAGGACTCCTGGATCTTAGCGCTTAAGGAAAAAACCCTATATTTTGAAACAATTTCAAACTGAAGGGAAAATTGTGGAAACAGTAAAAGAACTTCCATATATACTTTATCCAAATCTACCTACTAAAAACATTTTGCTACTTTTTGTTATTCTGTTTATATCTACAGATTTTTTCTCCTGCAGATGGGGGACACCATCTGTGATGAGCTGGTGCACTTTCTTAGCCTGGTCTTTGCTTTACAGTCCAGTTTCCCCTTCAGAAGGCAGCACCTTTCTTGGGCCAGAGAACCAACCTGGCAAACAGTCACAGGATCGAGCAAATAGGTGCAGGGAGGTGAAGTTATTTCTGGCCCAAACCTGTTGGAAAGACGAGCCAGGATTGATGCACGCCAGGATTAGAGAATGACCACGAGACGACGTTTCTTTGTTTTTAAACCCCATTCTTTGTAGCTTACAGTGCAGGCAAACTAGAGCCACCGTTGGCCAATCTCCCTGTGCCCTAGACCAAAACAGAGGGATTAGACCACCGTGTGTCTCCACCCTGTGGCCACGTCTAGAATCACAATCCCTGGGCCCTAAGGTTGGGGTCTTTGCTCCTCATTTGTCAGGCTCAAAGAGTTCCCCATTTTGGGGGTCCGTGCAGGTGAGAAGGGAAAGGGCTTGAAATGGGAGGAAGGACAGAAAACCCCTGTTGTGCTTTACAGACCCCTGCCCACCACTGCTCAATGTTACTATGCTGAAAGAAAACTCATTTCATTCCTAACTTGAATTTCCTTGTTTCATGCCCAATGGTCTCTTTGGATTCCTCGGTTTTCCCCACACTAACGGCAGCATGTCCAAGGGAAGGACAGCCACCCCACAGTACTTGGTGTAACGGATTTGTGGTCAGGAAGAACAAGACTTCAATCTCACCTCTGCATGGCCAGCTGCAGGGTCTGGAGCTCTCATTCAGGGCCATCTGAGTGTCAGTCTCCTCAGCTGTGTGATCCATGGCCCAGCTTGGCTCCAAAGCCGTTCTGTTGCTTCTGGGACTCTTCAGGGACTCCTGACCTGTATTCTCACTTCTGCAAGTTCTTTTTTGCCAGTCCTTTCTCTTGTTGCTCTTCCTGGCTCCTTGAACTTGACTTTGGACTGCAGTCTTTGACCTCCAAATCTGGGCCACCTGGCACAGTGGAGTCACAACACACCCCTGAAACCCTGGCTGCAGCCAACCCTAGGTCCCATGTGCCTAGGAAGGAGAGTGGACGTAGGGGCAGCAGAGTCTACCCCTTCAGGATGCTGAGTCAGACATGTGGAAGCACGAAGTGGTATTCTCTCTCTCTGAGTCACTTCTCTTCCCTCCCTCCCTCCGGTCCTCTAACAAATATGTAGAGAGTTTCTAGTGGGGACACAGTCTAGAAGCAGTGCAGAGAGCAGCTGGGAGACTGATACATAAACATCAAAATGTTGTCATAAAATGCCCAAGTGTCAGTGCTAAAGATGTACACCGAGCATCAGCATCAGGGTAGCAGAGGGGATGCTGTCTGTCACTGTAGTGAAGAGTGAGTAGGCGTCAGGGTGGCTTCCTCCAAATGACTTGAATGAATGGAGTCTTGCCAGGGATTTAGCTCAGTGGTGCCGCCGCCTGCCTTGCAAGTGCAAGGTCCTGAGTTAGATCCCAGTACCAAAAAAGAAAAGGATGGAGTCTTGTTGGGGGAAGCAACAAGAGGAGAGGGTGAGGGGCTGATTACCCCAGTTTGAGTACAAAGAAAATAGAGACAAACATAAAGAAAAAAGAATGCCCACATTTTTTTTCTAATAAAATTTGTAAACTATACATTCATACAGCATATATTTTTAGTTTTTGTTTTTATTTTCTTTTCTTCTGTGCTGGGGATCAAACCCAGAGGCTTATGTGTGCTGGGTAAGAGCTCTCCTCCTGAGCTGCACTCTCAGTGCCTGGAGTGATTTTTTTTTTTTTTGGTACCGGGATTGAACTCGAGACCTTGTGCTTGCGAGGTAGGCAGTGGAACCACTGAGCTAAATCCCTGGCCCTGGAGTGATTTTTTTTTTTTTAAAAAAGATAATCCATACACTATAAAATTCAACCTCTTAAAGTTGATGGCTCTTAGCAGAGTTACAAAGTTGCATGACCACTTCCACTATCTAATTTCGCGACATTTTCATCACTCCAAAGAGAAGCCCTAGACCCATTAGCACTCATTCCCAGTACTCCAGCTCCTCCCCAACTATTTTCTGTCTCTATGGATTTTATGGACACTCGGTGCAAACGGAATCATCCACTATGCAGCCTTTGTCCCTGACTACTTTCACTTACGGAGTTCTCAAGGTTCACCTATGCCCCAGCATCTATCAGTTCCTCCTTTTTTTATGAATGAACAACATTTCATTATATGGATACATCACATTTTACATATCCATTCATCAGTGGATGATCACTGGAGGTGTATCACCCTTTGGCTCTTACAAATAATGCTGCTACGAACATTTGTGCACAAGTACTCGTGTGAGCATGTATTTCAATTTCCTTGGATATAAACCTAGGAGTAGAATTTCTGGCTTGTGTGATAACTCCATATTGACCTTCGTTGACATTTTGGATGGGATTATTCTTTGTTTTGGGGAACTGTCTTATGCATTGTTAGATCTTTAGTGGGATTACTGGTCTCTACCTTAAGTAGCTGCCAGCTGTTCTTGCCCACCCCACAACTGTGACGTTTAAAATTGTCTCCAGGTATTACCAGGTGTGGCACAAAGCCATCCCTGGTTGAGCACCACCGGTTTGGAGTGTTCATTGTGTTATTAAAGAGAATACAAGCCATGACACTACTATTCCTTTGAAACATTTCCTCTCTTTGGAAACTTTCTCCCTCCTCATCCCCCAATGCTGATTAACTAACCCCATTTCCCACCATTTCCTCCTTCCCTTATTTAGCATCTTGATTAAGTATCTACCTGGCTTCCCATGCTGTCCTCACCCTGGGATGGGAAAGTAAACAAGATAAGCAAGGTTCCGGCTTAACAGCTTCCTCTTCCTCCTCCTCCTGTTCCTCACCAATAACAAACATCTATTGGTGCAGGCTGTGTAGAGCTCATGTGTTCTACAAATTTACAACCAAAGTCTGTTAGAAGCCATTAAGTCCATGCCTTCGTGCACACATGACATGAGGAAGACAGGAGCCGGGAAAACAGAGAGGGGAGCAGCAGAGAAGGCCAGAGCAGAACTCTGGCCAGAATCCAGGCATACTGATCCCACAAACACCTTCTTTGCTTCCATTACTCAGGGCCAGCTGTGTCTGTCCTGAGACCATCAATGCCCAGGTTTTCACAGGGTGCCTTAGAGCCCAGCCTGAAAAAATACTGTGCAAGCCCATGGCATCATATTTTATTTTATAATATAAAAACTTTCTTATTATGGAATCTAAAAGAGTTGTCCAAGGGAAGAAAGACTAGAAAATGCTATCACACCCTTCTTGATTTTATTCTCAGAAGCTCTTGGTCTTAGTGGCTTTTAATGCGCTTAACTGTCTGACTCAATCTATTTATGTAGCCTCATGTCCCGTCCTCCTGCTATCCTGAGAAATCTCCCCCGTTTCCCCATGTCTTTTCATTGTGTACATGTACCCCTCTGACTGCAAGTACCCTCCTTCCTTCTGTACTTGAGGGACTCCTACTCATCCTTCTGTTCCCAGGAGAAAGGTGCCACCTTTGGAAGGCCTTGCTGGTCTTCTTGGGATTTGCAGGGTAGTCCTCCTCAGCAGCCACTTCCACAGCATCTTGTGCATGACTCACCTAGAGTGCTTGTCCCTGGAATGGGGCTGATTTGTGGGTGTGAGATCTTTGAGTACAAGACTGGTGTTCTGTCGCCAGCCCAGCTCAGTGCCCGGTGTGCAGTAGACACTGTGTATGTGCAGGGATGAGTTCCTATATCATTGACATTTCCTCCCAGTCTTCCCCGTTTTGGGAACAGGACAAGCCCTCCCACCTGATCCCTGCAGTGGCAGGAGGCTGAGAAGGAGCAGAGTGGGCCAGCCTCAGGATTTCCCCCAGCACCTGCCTCATCTGCTATGTAAAAAGCAGATAATCCTGGTTCCAGGTGGGGTGTAGCCCAGCAGTCCCCAGTAGGATAATGGAGTCCTATGTCATTTTAAATTTTCTAGCAGCCTCAGTAAAAAACCTAAGTTAAGAAGGTGTGTTAGTTGGCTCTTTGCTGCTGTGACAAAATACCGGAGAATAGCAACTTACAGAAGGAAAAGTTTATTTTGGCTCACTGTTTCAGAGCTTTCAGTCCATGGTTAACTGGTTCCATTGCCATGGGCCTGAGGTGAGGCAGAATATCATGGTGGAAGGACACAGTAGAGTAAATCTGGTTACCTCATGGCATCTGGGAAGTAGAGAACGAGGGAAACACCCAGAGAGGAAGGGCCAAGTACCAGATATAGTCTCTAAGGCCATGACCCCATGACTCACTCCCTTCAACTAACGCCCACCTCCTGTCTGGGTGTGATGACCATTTGCTATGTGCTTCCTGGGAACCAAGAGGGTGAAGACAATCATGAGGGATTGAGACAGAGAGCTGAAAGGAACTTGCATCAACAAATATCCAGGATACTCTCAATAGCAAAACAAAACAACAAAAAGCCAAAATGAGTAGTTAACAGTGAAACCAGGAAGGAAGCAGTGGCTGCCCTGAGTCATATGCCCATACAAGGAACCTAGCATTTGGGGGTGACCCACACAGCCTGGAGGAACAGGGGGCTCAGACCATTCAAAGTGAGGAGCTGTATCAGAGACACCACCTAGAACCAAAATACTCACAGGGTCTCCTCCTCAGTAAAATGGTGGACCAAAAATTACCTACCTGTGAGCATGGGAAATGATTACAATATAGTAACTGGAAAACTGGGTGTCCACATATAAAAGAATGATGTTGGACTCTTATCTGATACCACATACAAAAATTAACTCAAATGGATCAAAGACCTACAGGTAAGACCTAAAACTATAAAACTTCTAGAGAAAACAAAAGGTTAAATCTTTACAGCTTTGTATTTGGCAATGATTTCTTGGACATGATAGCAAAATCAAAGGCAACAAAAGAAAATAAGACACACGGTACTTTGTGAAAAAAAAAAAAATTTTAAATTTGTGCATTAAAAGGCAGCCCTGGGCTGGGCATTTAGCTCAGTGGTGCCGTTGCCTGCCTTGCAAGCGGAAGGTCCTGGGTTGGATCCCTGGTACCAAAAAAAAGGCAATCCACAGAACAGAGAAAATATTTGCAAATCAATTATCTGATAAGGGATTATACCTGGAATATACCGAGAACTCCTAAATCACAACAAGAAATAAAACAAACAGCCCAATTAAAACATGGGCAGAGGACTTGAAGAGACATCTCTCCAAAGATGACACAAGGTGCTCAACATCTCCAAATATCAGGGAAATAAAAATTAAAACCATGAGATACCACCTAATACCTGGTAGAATAGCTGTCATAAAAATAAACAAAATAAGATGCTGGTGAGGATGTGGAGAAATTGGAATCTTGTGCACTGTTGGTGGGAATGTAAAATGGTGGAGCCATTATGGAAAACAGCATGAAGATTATTCAATAAGAGTAAAAAATAAGAGTTAAAAAAACAACTGCCATATAATCCAGAAACCCCACTTCTGGATGTATATTCTAAAGGATCAAAAACAGGATCTCCAAATGACATTTACACTTCCATGTTTATTGCAACATTATCCCCAATAACAGGTAGAAACAAGCTAAGTGTCCATCAGTGGATAAAGGGATAAAGATGCTCTGGTATAGCCATACAATGGGAAGGAATACTGTCATGTGCTACAGGATGGGTGAACTGTAGGGAACAGGGAAAGGGATGTTACTAGAAACTCTGCAGTAAGTCCTAGTCTCCTGTGAGCCACAGTACCACAAGGTGATTTACAGGAAAGGTAGAAAAATGAGACTGTGAAGAGGCTGAGCTTTTGGTCTGATCAGTGCTGCTCTGGGCAGCAAAAACGAAAGTCCCCGCTTACCGCACCTTTTATTCAGTACATCGGGAGAAACAAATGTAACAAATGACTTGCAGCGAGTTCAGTACATCCTGTGTAAATAAGATGTAACAGTCCAAGATCAAGGAGGAACTGAGTAGATGTTTGTTCCTCCCAGGATGTTTTCAACTCCCAGGATGTTTCTTATCCTGGAGAATCACAGACAGCATCACTGGATTGGAGGCCAAAATGGAGTTATGTCTCGGAATTCCATAGCTGGGCTGTAGGCAGGAGAACTAGACTAACCAAATGATTTTTCCCTAAAATTATGTAGCATTGCTCCCGACAGTGAACCATGAGGACAGATATTATCCAAGTAAAAGAAACTAGGCACAGGACAAATGCTGCATGATTCCACTTGGGTGACATAGCAAAAGTAATCCAACTCGTAGAAGCAAAGAGTGAAGTGGAGGAGGCTGGGGGCTGTCAAGGGCCATGAGGCTCTGTGTTCACTGGGCCTCCCATGAGTCACTAAACTGCCCAGGCTGCTCTTGAACTTGTGATCCTCCTGCCTCAGCCTCTCAGAGTGCCAGGATTACAGACATTTGTCACCATGTTTGTTAGTTCTTTTTACTATAGGCAAAAGAAGGAGAACTGGGCATGGTGTCACACACTGGTAATCCCAGTTATTTAGGAGGCTGAGGCAGGAGGATGGTGAGTTGGGGGTGGGTGTGCTGGGAAACTTAGCAAGACCCTGTCTCAAAATAAAAGGGGCTGGGGGTGTAGCTCAGTGGTAGAGTGCTTGCCTACCATGTCTAAGGCCCTGGGCTTGATCTCCAGCACTGAAAAAAAAAAGACCCTGGATCCAAGGCCCTGGTGGGGGCCCTCACTATTGTTGGCCCTCACTACACCTGGCTGCTACTGCTCCCCATCCCTCACTAGCTCCCCTTCACTTCACATCCCATGCCAGTTGTGTGTGTGTGTGTGTGCACACACGCGCACGCGTGCGCGCGCGCTATAGGCCTGTGGGGAGGAGCTCATGGGAGGAGAAGTTCTACTCTCTGCCCTGCTCTTCCTTTACTAACTTTAGATTCTAGTCAGAAGATGTTTAAGGCATGTGGCCTTCGGCTCCAGGCTCCTAATCGAAACATACTGGCTGGAAAATGCAGGCCCAACTCCTGTTCATTGATTTCTGTGTTCTCTCTGCCCAAGAGAGGGGCCTGTTAGCAGGCTTTGTCCATCAGCTTTCCTGGAAACTCCAGGGTACTTCCGAGAAGTGCGTGTCAGAGTTGGGGAGGTGCTGGGGATAGACAGCTGACAGATACCTGCTCTGGTTCAGTGGCTTCTCTGAGGTGGAGTGGGAGGAGAGATATAAGAAATGTATAACTCCTGACCTGCTAGAGGTCAGGTGTTCCAAGTTCATGTCCTCTGAGTACCAAAGAATAAATTCCAAGGGACAAAGGAGGTTGAGAGTAGGAAAGATTTATTAAGAGAAAACTCCTGAGAGACAGGAGGTGACTCGATTGGGTGGCCCCCAAGGCCCTGTGTCAGAGGCTATTTATACAGCAAAATCACAATGTGGGTACACCGTGAGTCAGATTACAATCAACCTATAGGATTACAAGTACTATACACCCACTTAGCTAATATTGATCCAACAGGGAAACGAGTCAGGTAGCAAGGGTACATGGAAAGAACAAAGGCATTTTGGGAAGGGAGAGAAGTATGGGTCCAGACATTCTGGTCACCCACCTATGGGCCTGATGCCTGGCTGAGCCCATGGGACCAGGTGGTGCTAATTACAATACAGTCTCAGGTTGCTGTTTATCTTGCAGGCCTGGCTATTGCATCTCCATCCTGAGGCTCTCTTCAGATTTGCCCCCAGCCACAATTCTGATGTTTCTGTTTTTTTGTGCTGACTTCCCTGAAGGTCCATCCAATCCTTCTCTGACTGAATATTAATTTCTATCTGACTTAGCTGCCTATATTAGGTGTAGAACCCAGCTCACTGCTTCCAAAGAGAACAGGGATTCCCTGGTTACTCAGTCGGAAATGGCCCGACCCCTCAACCTCCTGAGTGGCAGCACGCCCCAGAGCTGCCCTGTCATCCCTGCACTGCTGGGTCTCCAGGCAGCTGGACCCAAGGGACTGGTCATAGGGGAGGCCTCTGCAGACAGTGGACGGTGGGCCCTCGTCCCCAACAGAATGACTCAGTGCCTTGTCCAGGCTTCCTGTCTCTCCTTCTGGGCTTATCACGGGCCAGAGCCCTGCAGCAAACTCAAAAGCAGAGAAAATTGGCTGAAGGAGAAGAGGGGATCACAGTCTCATGGGGAGAGCAGGCTCCAGATCCCAACCCAGGGACAGGAGAGGCCTCTCCTTGGTCCCCTACTGTGGCACCAGCCCCTTGCTGCCCATCGTCATGACAAAGGGCAGGGTGGGCAGGTGGAACTTGCCAAACCTGTGCATGCAGATGGGGGCTTGTGCTCAGGTGTCAGGGACACACTTCAGTGGGCCTGTTTCTTCTCACACGAAGAGAAGCTCCCTTTGCAGTGAACCCTCTGACCCTCGTGGCACAAAGTGGCATATTCAGGAGTGTTGTTGCTATGGGTGAGGCATTACAGATGTTGCTTCTCTGAGACTTTTAAAATTACTGAATTATTTAAAAAACATTATTTAAAAGAGACAGCATCATTCCCCTGGGGTAATTTTCATTGCTTACACCCCCAACTTGAGCGGACTTCCAAGGCTCAGTGGGGTCTTTGAGGAGGAGCACCAGCAGCTGTGCTGAGGGGAGGGGTTCAGGTCAACTCCAAGGAGGAGGAGGAAGAGGGGAAAGAAGAGGCGTGTGGGAGGCTGGGGAAGAGGAGAAGGAGGAAGAGGAAGAGGAGGCGGAAGAGGAGGAGGAGGAGGAGGAAGCCATTGCTCCAGCAATGTAGACTCAGGGCCCTGTCCTCCTTGGAGTGGGGGACACCCAAACTCATGCCCCAGAACCAGGAACTCGCCACAGAACTGGCCCCTGGAGAAGGACCGTGCCTCAATCAGAGGCTCGTGGACATGAGCCATCAAAACCCAAGCAGACCAACTTAAGGAAAAAATGAGTTTTTAAAATCCTATTTCAGGCACTCAGGCAGGGAGGGTGGTGAGCTGGTCCTTCTGCCTCTCGTCTGTGCTTCCATCTCACGCTCTGCTTGAGTTTTCCCATCAGAGGATGTGGCCATACAAGGCTGGGCTCTGTCCCAGTGGCCCCTGGCCATGAGCGGCATGGGGTGCCCCTGGTGGCATGGGGTGGCTGCCACCTGAAGAAGTAGGAGCAGGCCGCTGGTGCTGCAGGTGCTGACGATGCCTCTGAGCTGTGCAGAGTA
Source organism: Heterocephalus glaber (assembly GCF_053883595.1). NCBI lineage: Eukaryota > Metazoa > Chordata > Mammalia > Rodentia > Bathyergidae > Heterocephalus > Heterocephalus glaber. The sequence continues at coordinate 7,342,197 of NW_028258173.1, read as the reverse complement.
GGGAGGATTTCTAGTCAGCTCCCCACATGCAGCCGGTCACTGTGCCCTCTGGGCATGGGGGTATTTCTTCCAGGGTCCTTGTCTCTGCTGGAACAGTGTCTAAAGTGGGAAATCTCTGCACATCCACCTCTCTAAGGAGTCATATCTTTGGTCAGAAGTTCAGAGTTCAAATTCCTACAGATAGGGTGTCTGCACTGCTCCTTGGGGACCCTCTGTGATCCCTTCAACCAGAGGACAGCACCGACCAAGATGAGCAAGATGGGCAGCTTCACAAACACCAGGAGTATGTAGTGTGTCCTGTGAGAGGAACAGCCATCAGAGCCCAGGGGCCCCCGTCACTCCCTACCCTGGCACTGTGAGCTGAGAGCCAGCTGCAGAGCCAGAGGCCCTGCACCCACAACCCCACTCTGAAGACCTCCCAGGAATCTTGCTCATGATCCAACCTTGAGGGCTCCTTGGATACAACCTCAGCTGGTCTTGCATGAGCACTTCTTCCTTTGTAATTTTATTTCCGGGACTTCCTTTTGCCAAAAGAAGATCTAAAACTACACTGAATGTTTAAATACAAAACAATTCACCAGAGTAAAAGACACATTTGCATTAATCCCCTCAAAATGCTCCCGCTCACTTCAAACACTTATTGCATTGTTCTTGCCACTTTCAGAAGCAATTCGGGAAGTCATCTTTTGTGAATGTCTTTAGAAATTGTGATTAAAAAATAACAGTGAATGTGGCTGCCAAGTGCCATTCAAATGGAAAGGCAAGCTTGTAAAAAACATGACAGTGTATCCTCATTCCACTTCCATCATGGGATCTGGCACCATGTGACTTCCGGCTCTTCCCCAAAGTCAAAATGACCATGAAAGATAAACATTTTGAATCAAATCAGGACATTAAGCCAGACATGACAGCACAAGACACTCATGAAAGAGGACTCCCAGAACTGCTTCAGAAAATGGCAAGAACAATGGGATAGGGATGTTCTAAGTGAGTGGGAGCATTTTGAGAGGCATTAATGGCACTGTGTCTTTCACTGTATTAAATTTTTAAAAACGTAAACACATATTATATTTCTCTATCACACCTCACAGATCTCAGCCCAATAGAAACCTGGAGGCCACCACATGTAGGCTATGTTTTCCTGCCTTTGTCCCCCTAATGCCAGCTCCATGTCGACAAATCACTCTTCCTGCTGTCTGTCCCATGATGTCTTAAATCATAGAGATTGGTACCTTATCTCCCCTGGCACCCAGAGGCCACCAGTGCTTTTCTGTTGACCACTGAATGGTGATGCTGAGAGAGGAGAGTTCTGCAGAGGGCTTTTCCAGTGAGGGCTCAATGGGGAGGTGGTGGGTGAGGACTCAGGGGGTGGAGGGTGAGCTTGGGGTTTTAATCTGAATGTAACAAGTGCTGGCATCGTTGACAGAAACAGGCATAGTCCTCAGGCTTGGGTCCCATGGAAGAATCCCAAGTAGGGTAGCAGAAGAAAGGAGCTGAGAGACTTACCTTTTGTAGGACCCAGAGGACACCCCCATGTTGCTCTCGTCACTAGATTCAGTAAGTGGTTTGGAGGACGTGGTGATTGTTCCCACTAGACACAGGCAGAGTTGACCACAGGTGAGTGTACAGTCTGGGGGTTTATTCATGACTCTAATGCAACCCTATCCCAGGGCCCTCATCAGGAGACCCCACTGTCCTGGACTGGAAAGTTTCATCTCTTCAAATACAGTTTCTTGGGCTTCTATTGAGTCAACTGACACCCAGCACACAGTCATTTTTTCCCATCATTTTCAAGTGTGTAAGGAGAAATAAAAATGAAGTAGAAAAAAATCACCATCATTTATTCATAGTCTCTTGCCACTTACTGTTGGGGAAAATAAAATCCTTGGTCCTTTCCACTCATGTGGAACCCAAGCTGGGCTCAAAGACCGAAGGTTCCAAAGATGAGGTGCCCAGTGACTAGGGTGATCAGGGAGAGGGAGGCTCTGGTGAGTAGAGAGTGCACTCCAGTTAAGCAGTGAACAACTATGAGGAATGAAACATTTTGTATGAGGTGAATTACGGTGAGCAGTTTTGTCATAGACTCCTGAGACCCTCTTGGCCCTGAGCATTCCTGACCTGTAGCTTTTTTTTTTTTTTTCAGCATTAGGGATTGAATTTAGGACTTTCTTGCTAAATTATATAAATTATTTTTGAGACACGATCTGACTAATTGCTAAATTGCTCGGGCTGGGCTTGAACTTGTGATCCTCCTGCCTCAGCGCCCCCAGGGTTCTGGGATTACAGATTTGCACGGCCACATCTGGCTTGTAGCTAGCCTTTATTTTAGTCCTTGCCATGGCAAGCTCTTTGCCCAAAGGTCCCCAGCTGCCATCTCGCCAGGCAGCTTCCAGCTGAGCTCCAGATATTGTAATTCCAGTCCTAACAGTTCCTGTGGAGGCCCCTGATTGCCATATAGGTTGGTGGTCTTATGGGCCCCACCAGGAGCCCTAAATGCCTTCTCCTTAAAGCTCCACACTGGGCATATTCTTTTGCTTCTCTATCCCTCGCCCACATGTCTTACCCAATCCCCTTCCTGTCCCCAGAGACCTTTTGAACTTCCCCTACATGGTAGTTCTGGGGAAGTCTTGCTTGGAGAACCCTTTCTGGACACACTTCACCCAAGGGCACCTCACTGGTTTCAACCCTAACAACACATGGGCCATTTGAAACCCAACACCATGTGCCCATCACCATTGCCCGGATGGATGTGGAGCTGAGGATGGCTGAGCACCAACGAGCTAGGTAGAAGCAGAGAGCTCATTCTCAGGGAGCACCAACAGCAGAAGGAAGACTCTGGAGCCTCTTGGAGGGCCTGAGGCACGAGGGAGGTGCCAGGCAGCCAGAGAGCTCCCTGATGTTGACTTCCAAGTGAAGCCTTCCTTTCCAGCTATTTGAGCACCTCTTCCTCACTCTTCTCCAGAGAGTTAGAGGAGGGGACCCAGACAGGAGAGATGCTGCAGAACACTCAGCAGCACTCTGGGTTGCAGGCCTGGGGGTGGTCAACACTGGACCCTTTGGGTTGTCCAAGCTCCCCACTCCCCTATGTCACAACAGATCTGGGGTATGAGTTCCAGGAGATTGGCCACTCCCTAGACATGCCTTGGGACCCTCCCTGAACATCCAAGGCCCACCTAGGGATCCAATGGCAGAATAAGGCTGCTAGGGCTGTGTAGCCCCAGAACAGTAGGATGGGGCCACGGGTTGCTGAAAGAGAGGTCCATATCCTACCTCCACCCCAAGATCTACCAGCCACGCCCAGTGTCAGCTGGATACCTCAGAGGCCCTCAGGGATGAAGACAGATGTGCTGGGTGACTGCTCTTCCTTGCTACTCTCCACTCTCCCCCATCTGTCTGTCTGCCTGCCTGCTGGTCTGTCTTTCTGTCTGCTAGGCTGCTGGTCATTTCCCTCCAGCCCTTGGTGGGAAGGAAAACAAGCACCGACTTTTTCCATTCTAAGCACCAGGGTCTGGTGGTGCAGATGAGCAAGTTCTTACCTGGGTCAATGGCCACTTTAACTGGTATCCCTTGGTCAGTTCCACTTCTCTGAATCCCACACCAGTAAGTGTCCGAGTCATCTTGCCTGAGCCCCTCCATGGTCACCTGGAATGCCTGGGCCCTCTGATTGTCCCTGATGGATACCCGGCCATTCTTCTCTTCTTTCTCTGACCCTCTGGTTTTAACAAGGATCTCACATACATACCAGCTTGCTCCTCTACACCACCACTTATTGTGGGTCTTCCATCTTGGGCTATAGTGACACTGCACGGTCACAGACCCTCCTGCTGAGCCCCTCACAGACTCCGGGCCTTGGAGGGAGAAACAGCCTGGAAAATAGAATCACCAAGTACAGCTCCCATCACCCTGAGCCAGGCTGATGTCCAGAGCCTGGATGAGGGTCCCAGCTACTCCCTTCACCCCAACACACCTGGCTCTTTGCATCCACCTCCTCCGAGGTCCAGCCTCCTGTAACCCCTCAGTGAGATGCTTCGGCTCTCCAGACCTCCTTTTCCTATACTTGTGACACTTCTGATTTTCTGCACCTTCTTGTCCTCTCAATGCTGTGCTTATCTGATCTCTTCCTTCTTTTCTGTCTGCTCTGTCTCTAGGCTTCAACCACTTCTCTCTTCTCTTTCTCTCTCTTTAAATCTTGGTGTGGCTGATGGTGTGTTAATTAATATTTAACACCAGCTATATGTGGAAAAATATCTCTGGTTCATAACATTTTGCCAATTTCTGTGGTATAAATGCTCCCATCATGGCTGGTGACAGCTATCAATATGTTGCCAATGGACACACTGAGCAGAGATGTCCACAGACTACTCTCGTGAGCCGGTATGAGCTGGCTTCATATGCCACAGGGAAGCCCAGAGTCCCCTTCCAGCCTTCACCTTGTCTCACCTGTGTCCCCAGAGAGGGATTCCCTCCATTGCCATGGCTTCAGTTGTTGCCTGCATCCTGGACCCCCCAAATCCATACTCATAGCTCAAATTCTCCCCTTTGCTCCAGCCCACCATTTGTAAGTACACTCCAGCTATCTCTCCCCCATCCAATAGGCACGGAACTGAAGGTGCTGCCTCTCCCAGCCCACCTACTCTTCTATCTCCTCTCTCTAGAGGCTCCAGCTGGAGGTCTCTGAGAAGAGCAGGTCTGTCTGAAGGTGCTGCCTCCTCATACTTTGGACCTTCTCCCTGCACTATTTCAATTTACTTGAGATTTGCATTTGTGGTCAGCATGATAATGCCCACCTAGATGTTGACATCCTAATAGTCTGAGCCTATGAATGTGTCCCACACATGGAAAAAGAGAATACGCAGTTGTGATGAAAGATTTTAATTTTTATGATCCTGTATTTAATTTTATGATCCTGTATTATCCATTGTGTCCTTGTAAGTGGGAGAGTGAACAGACAGGTGCTGGGGATGTAGCTCAACAGCACAGAGCCTGCCTGGCAAGTCAAGGCCCTGAGCTCAATTCCCAGTACCAAAAAAAGAAAAGAAAGGCAGTTAGGTTTGATGATGATCTGTTGCTGGCTTTAAAGATGGAAGAGACGCCATGGGCCAAGGAAAGCACAGGGCTTCTGGAAAAGGCAAGGAAGCAGATTGTCCCTTACGGCCTGAGAAGGAACATAACCTTGCTATTGGCCAGGAAGATCATTTCAGGCTCCTGATCTTCAGATCATGAAGTAAGATCATGAATTTGTACTGTTCTAAGCCACTGAGTTGGTGGCAATTTGTTACAGCAGCCATGGGAAATTCACATGATATTCAATCGGCAGAAGCAGCTTCGTGACCTTCAGATCAGCAACTCCACTCCGGAGCCTCCCTAGAGAGCTTAGTGTCCTCACAGGTCCTGGGTTCTCTGCAAGCGATTTCAATACCGTGCAAGTGCGCCTCACAATTATCTTGGTTTGGCCTCTGCTGTTGCAGTCCGCAGGGACAGCATGATCAAACCAAAAGACTGTGAACTTTGCATGCAGAAAGATGCATCTATCACAGACTAGTTGGGAAACCTTGGGTGAATTACTTCCCCAAGTTTCACTTCCTTATTTATAAAATGGCAATGCTACTAACTCCCTTATGTAGCTTGTTACAAGACTTAGATGTGTGTCCAGTATATTTGGGGGGTGTTTTGTCAGCAATTGCCCATCAACAGGGCAGGACCTTGCCGATGCCCGGATTGTGGCAGCAGCTTCCAGGTCCATAGCATCTATCTCCGATCTCCTCTCCGTACTGCTGCCAGAGTTACGTCCTTGAAACCGTCTACCACTCAGCTGCACTTGCTGGGAGCTTGAGTCTTTCAAGATCCTCCTGCAGCCATCCTCCCCTGCCTCACAGTCACTTAAATGCTTCATTTTGGCATTTATGTCTTTTTTGCAAGCTGGCGCCTGCTTCCTGTCCAGCGTCATTCCCTGTCTCTCCTTGTCTCAGACTTTCTAAGTTGCCTCCACTTTTCTCTTCCCCTCCTGATGATGTGTCCTCATGTACTGCTTCCTGCCCGCAAGCACTGCTCCAGTGTCTGCCCTCCTCCCAGTCGTATATGGCATCATCCATTGCTGTGCAAACTGTAGCTAACCTTAGAATTGAAATGATTATGACCAAGATCATGGTGACCTGCTTCTTTTAAAAAACAATCTCTAACTCTATCGGTATCTACTATGCGCCAGACACTGAGACCAGACAGCTAGGAGTAGGGACAGAGAGAGGGGACAGGAGGAGGGAGAGGTGGAGGGAGGGAGGGAGAGAGAGAGTGAATAGTAAAGACAGAAGCTCTGCTTTTTGTGCACATCCTTGTAAAGAAGACAGGAAAAGAGAAGCTAACTGAAGTAAAATACCAATGTAAAGTTCAGGCTCTGCAGGAAGGTCCAGTAAAGCAGCTGCAGGAGGAGGTGGCATGGGAAAGACTTTGAGAATGCACAGAGCTTGCACTTTGGAGGAGGTGTGGAAGGTGACTGGGAGGAGGGCAGACACTGGAGCAGTGCTTGCGGGCAGGAAGCAGTACATGAGGACACATCATCAGGAGGGGAAGAGAAAAGTGGAGGCAACTTAGAAAGACGTTAATTCCAGTACTGATATAACAGTAATTATTAAAAAAAAAATTCAAAGGCCATTAACAGGGACTTAGACTAGTAAGTTATGGTGCACCTACAGTATGGCTATAAAAAAAAGACACCTGGGTATGGTGACACATACCTGTTGCCCCAGCTACTAGGGAGGCAAAAGCAGGAAGATTGAAAGTTCAAGGCCAACCTGAGCAACTTAGCAAAAACCTACCTCAAAACAAAATATAAAAAGGGCCGGGGGTATAGCTCAGTGGTAGAGCTCCCTATGTTCAATCCCCAGACACATTTTCAGACAATGATAGGAGACATGACTGAGATATATTATTATTAGGTTCTTTAAAAAGTTCCCTAACAGGGGCCGAGGATTTAGCTCAGTGGTTCCAGTGTTCGATCCCTGGAACCAAAAAAAAAAAAAAAAGTTCCCTAACAAACTGTATGTGATTCCATTTCTGTTTTTTCTATAGAACATACATAGAAAACATGTGTTTGAAACTTTTAACAGTGGTTAGCACTGAGATTGGCTTTTGGAGGGGAAATTTCTCTTTCTAAATCATACATTTCTATGGGTATAAATGTTTGTGAGGGCATTAATGGATAAAAGAGTAAGAAAAAAATCTGAACAATAAAAAAATGAGGAAGCTAGGAGAAGAGTTGTTAAAAGCCAGCAGCTGCTGTGAACTAAAATCAAATGCAGGAGTCAGCAAATAGGGACACGTTTTTTCCTAAAAGAAATATAACAGAGTTCCAGTAGAGAGGAGAGGTTCAATACAGATTATGTTTGCAGCCATCACAAGCAGCAGAAAAGACATACAGAGGCATTGCTGTAGATGTTCCATCAAGCCCAGTATCCATGACTGAATGTGACTGCAAGGCATCCACAATGTGGTTGGGTCCACTGAAAAAAATGTGTGTGGGGTTGTGTAGGGGGCTGTAAACATGGATAACGACGGATGGAGCTATTGATTAGGCTTATGAGTGAGAACCGGAGGCCAAGGCAGGGTGTAAGTTCAAGCCAGGCCTGGGCAACTTAACTCAGTGAGGCCCTGCCTCAAAAGCAAAAAGCAAAAGGAGCTGGCAGTGCAGCTCAGTGCAAAGGCCCTAGGCTCAATTCATAGAAAAACAGCAATAGAATTAGTTTGAGAGGAGAAGAGGGTAGAGGCAGAGCTCTGGGCACAGAGCCAAAGGCTTCCAAAGTAGAAGGCTCTTTAAATTGTAGTTTTTCATTTTTTGTGAATCTGAGATGTAAGCTTTCTCCTTTGAATCAGTCCTTCCCGTGTGCAAAAATCCTTGTCAAAATACTCTCAAGGTATGGCATTTTGTGTCTCTGTAAGTGTAGGAGCATGCATGTGAGTGTGAACGGGCATGAGTGTGTCACCATGGAGATGTGGATATGGATGGAATGTACGGGGTGTGACAACATTCAGGTGTGTGCCTTTGAGTTCACCGTGGCGGTGGGGGTGTGTGCGCACGTATGTGTGATTGTGCACACACCCATGTCCAGGGCTTCTCACCCAGCCCTTCTGCTCAGCCTCCAGGGTAGCCACATGGTGGGATAAAGAAGGTAACATTCTGGGATCAGGGTCACATTCCCACTTATGCATCCTAACTGTGTCTTTTGTTATCAGCCTCACATCTAACCAGCCCCCAGCAGGCATCTTGTGCACCCAGAGCTCCTCTGCTTCATGTGCTCCCCTCCCCGAGCCTGCACCCCTTTGCACAATGGTGCTGTCCCTGGGATGCCCTTTCTGCTTGCTGAAAGGACTGATCGTTTCCTTTAAGGGGCAGCAAAGGACCAGTCTCTGAGACACTTTCTGCAGCTTGCCCAGTGGGAACGGCTTGCTGTTCTGAGCACATCTCTACTGGGATCTCATTGTGTCCTGTCCTTGGTGGTTCTTCAAAAGTATAACTCACTCACCAGGCTCTCCGTGGTCTTCTTTAACAGCCAGCCCCATTTCCCTTTCCCCTTCATCTCCTCAGGGCCCGATGCACCCTGGACATTATGTCGGGCCCAGTGCACTTCTGCAGAATGAATCAACAAAACCGCCCCTCATTTTGGTGGACAAGGCGGGTCTCCTTAAGGGACTCATGACCTCTAAGGTTGCTCTGCTCCTGTAGTATCAAGCCCCCAGCCCAGCCCCACTCACCTGTGAGGCTGAGAAGGAGCAGAGCTGGGGGCAGCCACATGGTCCTACTTTCCTGCTCACTGCTCTGAACTACACCAAGCAGCAAACAGATCCAGCGGGACTGTCCAAGGATTGGCTGAGCCCAGGCTCACCACTTCTGCTGTCCAGATTGCCTTTGATCTTCTGACTCATTCACTTCCTTTTATAGAGTGGGTATTTCCTGCTTTTAATTATTCAGCAAAGAGGGCGTCCTTTCTTGGTAGAACTGGGTTATCAGCTAAGAATGTCCTCACTAGGTAGAAAAGAGGAGGCAAGGGGACTGTGCAAGGTGAGGGGGCCCAGGAGAGACAAGTCTTCAGACTAGCGGGGGTGGGGCATCTAGTCTTTCAGGCCTTGAGTTGAGGCAGACAACACCTCAGATGTTAACTCCAGGAGTGGATCTGCACCAGAGTGATGGACCACAGCAGCAGGGAACCCCAACTCACGTGGACCATCGTTGGCTATCAGGACATTTGGTCAGGTGTCATAGCCAAGTGTATAAAAGTACAGACTGGGGTCAGACGGATTAGGCTCTTACCCTTCTTACAAGCCTTGGTCAACTTACTTAATCCTCCCAACCTGTTTTTATTCTTTTGTGTGCGTGTGTGTGTCTATTAATTGGGCTTACATGATTTTTGTGAGAGAATTAAATGAGAACACCTACATGAAGTTTCAGTTCTGAGAAACAAGTGGGTTGGGTCCCCAAACGGCAGAGCAGTGAATGCTTCTTAGCAACTCAGCTTCTCCAGGACAAAGTGTCTGGAGTCTGGAAAGCAATAGCTGGGAGAGGAGTTGAAGTGAGTGGAAGTTACCTGGGAACCATGAGGGAACTGCAGGCAGCTGCTGCTGGGAGGCAAAGAAAAACTAGCAACTTTTTTGCTCACAGAGAACCGAAAACTGCATCAGGACCAGGAGAGCCATCTGCAGTTGGATAGGACACTGCTTCTGGAACAGCCTTCCATGGTCAACGGATGGTGGGGAATGACTTTGGTACAAGCGCCGGCAGCTGCAGCCCACAGAAGGAGCTGGTGGGGATGCCATTATGGGGAAGGGCTGAGTGTTTGAATCTGGGTCCCAGTGCAGGCCCTTGGCTGCTTCGCATTGCCAAATTCCCAGAGTGCATGAGGCAAAGAGAGGCAGGGGCTGGTGAACACAGATCTGGTTCCTGCGGTCAGAGGCCAGGTTCGGCCTGAGTTACACAGGATGGGAAGCCCACATTGGTATCATGGTCTCACTGTAGGCAGATCTCTATACCCAGCACTGTTCTGGGGGCGGAGTGCCACCTTAAGACTTCCAGCATGAACAGAAACATGTCCTGATTTGAGCTCTTCTCCTTAATCCTAGGCTGAGGAAAAAAGCCACGCATCCAAAATAATAGGAAATTGTCTTTATTATTCTTTGCATCATTTTTTATTTTACCTTTTAATTTTTAATTCTTTACTTTCTTTCTGTATACCCCCATACTTTTTAAATTTAATGCATAAACATATAACTCCCTTTATTAGAGAAATTGTACAAGAAAAAAAAAAAGAAATTGTACATATTGGTAAATATGGTCAATGGTCACATCTATGGGTTAATTCTTTAAAAATCAGAATCAATAATTAGGATAGATTCTACGTTCTCTTTGTTACATTGTGAAGTGTCTTGTGTAGTCATATTTTATTGTTGGAATGACAGCTTGTACAAATTTCAAAAAAATTAGAAGATACATATGAACATCAAGCTCTCCTCCTCCTTCTGCAACTGTCTAAATGATTTTCTTCATCACTTCAGCATGCCTGCATGGGTGAACGGAACACATAGGAGGTGGAGGGAGATGAGGGTGATTTTCAATGGTCACTTTTCTTCACATGATCTTTACTGATGTCTTCATACATGTGCTCAACTGTTAAAGGTTGCCGTTGCTCATCACAGCCGAACAACCATAGTCACGGTGCCTGGTAATACTTACCATAAGTGATGTATAAGTTGTAAGTTCTCGTCTGTAAAATAGCACATTCACCTCCTGCATCAGTTTTAGCTTTACAAGCTTCTACTATTTTCCTTGTATCTAAAGTAGCCTCATCTGTTTCCAACAATCCACTTTCTTTATATTCTTCCATGTCTGCAGCTTCTCCTTCATCTTCCTCTTCTTCCTCTTCACAGAGTGCTGAGCAATCTTGGAGTTTTATACTCTTTGTTTTCCAATGTAATCTCCTTAACTGCTTCAGTTATTCCTGCAATACTTGTGTTGTGATATGTATCTACCCATCCCCCATCACCATCATCATCTTCAATGATAGCTTCCAATTCATCTGAATATTCCATCTGTTTACCGCGTTTGTAGCATGGCACATTTTTGGTTACCAAAAATTGTTTGCCTGTTGATAGGTATGTTTTCACTTTTAATTCTTCCCCTGTAGCTCATTGCCATGTTGGGCAGTGGTGGACTAAGTGATCTCCAGCTGCCACAAACACTTCTGGGGTGATTACACCTGTTTCCTTAAATTTTGATTTCTTGAGGACTGGGGTCAGGTACTCAGCCACTTCCAGTGCCTTTCCCTTCACTGTGTTAATCACATTCTGCATCCTGGGGCCCGAGCAGCTGCCCGCCCAGCGATACTGTGGGGAGGAAAGCGGACAGGGACCGGGGAGTCAAGCGTCCCCGATGCGATGCGGACGATTCTCATCAGTGCCCTCCTGGCGGCACATGAAGGGACGGCTCGGGATAGGACGCGACGCGACGCGGTGGGACGGGGCGCGATCCTCACGCCCCAGGCAGCTCACGGCGGGCCGGGCCCAGTTATCACCGGGCCGCGTGGGACGGTGGCTGGGCCCAGGGGTGAGCTGAGGGAACAGGCGGGTGCACACACATCCCTCGCCCTCTCAGGAGCCGTCTCCTTCCTTTTGCTTCAGTCGCACCCCTTCCGGCTCCCCTTCCTCCTCTCACTCGCCGTAACTCCGCTAGCCATTTGGGCCTCACGTGACACTTGACACCCCTCACGTGACGCGAGAAGGGCCGCGCTGGGCGGGATCAGCCGCTTCGCCCCTCCCTCCGGAAGCATAACAGAGTGCGCCTGCGCATAGCCGCCTGTCACGCTCTCCTCACCTGGGACCTTATCTTGCTTTTGGTTACGGAATAGGAGGCCTGAGTGTAGAGCGGTTTTCGCCTTTGTTTCCCTCTCATACTTTCCCCTCCCATGGCGCCTAAAAAGCTACTGCTGATACTGCGGAGCTAGTTAGTATCGGCTCTATGATGTGCGTTCTTCCAGTAGGAGATTTTCCGAGGGAGCGAGGTAACCATCTGGCGGGAAAGTATTGCGCGTTCCCCCCCATACTTTAAAAAAAATCTTATTTGTACATTTTAGGTATACAATATAATGACATTCATCATTAGAGATTTGTACCTTTACATAATATATCTTTTTTTTTCTTTTTTTTTGGTACTGGGGATCGAACTCGGGACCTTGTGCTTGCGAGGCAGGCACCAGAACCACTGAGCTAAATCCCTGGCCCCTACATAATATATCTTGATTCTTATTTTTCCCCATATCATGCCCTCCCTTCAACACTTCCATCCCTATATACAAAGTCTTTGTTTCTATTTTTTCATTTTCTCACGTTAATTCCGTTCCCCTCTTTCCTTTCCCCTACCCCTCCCACTTCCCCTTCCGCTTTGCACCTTTTTTTCCTATTTCAGATTATCTATTATACATTTTGATCTTTATGTACACTTTCTGTTTCTCACACCAGAGAAACTATTTGGTATTTATGCATGTGTGTCCTGTTTATTTTACCCTCCCCCCCATACTTTTAGTCCATTTTGTCATTTTTTTCTTTTATGAGCATGTCTCTGTATGTGTGCTTCTCTTCCTCTTGCCTTTTTTTCTCCCAATATAGTTTATAAAGGGTAAGGGAATTCACTCTTGTCCTTTTATAGCCATATCTCTTCACCTGATTTCTTTCTCCTGTTCTTATTCATTCTCAATTGTTTTCTTTCCTCTACCCCTTTTCATTTGTCCCCTTTTAACTTTATCGCTAATATTTATATCAGTCATAAAATCTTTTGCCATCCCTATTTCTCACTACCAATTTTGTACCCAGTTTTCCCTGTTACCCTCTTCTAAATATATTACATATCCTTACCATCATTAGAATCTGTCGCCCTCCTCTTATTTCTCCTTCCCATACCACAGAGTGGAGAACTTAAGAATGGGGTGGAAGAAAGAAAAAAAACTTCTTTTTTCCTCTTCTCTTCCCCATTCTGGTATTATCTGGTCCCAAACCCCTGAGCTTTAGATAACTGATTATATAAAATTACTGTTGAATGCTATTTTTTATTATCAGAGGAGACTCAGCCATCACATTTAGTATACATCAACTGTGAGTCAAGATTTGAGTTGTTGTGATGCTTACACTATAATCATGGATTTCTTCTCTAGGGTAAAGGGAGACCCAAAATAGGATCTCATAGTAAGTATTTCTCAACTGGCCCCAATAGATACCACTGTAACTGATTAGCTGGTTACTGCTGTAGCTGATTTGATTGCATAGAAATAATCCTGACTCAGTGGACAATTTAGAGCCAGTGAACCTGACTGCCAAATCCACCATCACACCCAGGGAGAGGGACAGTCAGAGTTCCTAACCGTAGAACTCAGACTGAATCCGACTCTGCAAGAATACCTGCAACCTGGCAGAAAGAAGTCCTGAGTCTGAGTTAGCTTCTGTAGTGTGGTAGAGGGATCACAGGAGTTATTGGGGTGTGAGCACTCAGACTCTCTGGCAAAGAAGTTATTGGGAATCACATATGAAATGTTTCATTGGAATATTTAATCTGTGTTCCCACCGGACATCTTATAGGTTCTTGATTTATTTAGTAATGTGGGGTTGTGTCAAGTTCTTTTATGGAAACTTAAAGTTTCCTGTGTTTATTGGGTTGGTACTTGTGTATATTTGTTCTTTCATTGGCTCTGATTTAATAAGTGTCAAAGCTCTCTCCCTTATCTCAGCTCTTTATCTAGTTTTTTTCACCTCAAATCGGAAGATAATATTATTAACATATTGCTTTATTTTTTTCCAAACATGAAAATTCCTCCTCCCAAGTTTTTAAATTCCTCATACTTAGCTCCCTCACAGTCTCTCCTATCTTCTGTAGTATTATTCCTTGATCCTCCCCATCCTAAGCCTTTGGCTCTTCCATATCTTACCTAGCTTATTCTCCTCCCTGTCAGTAAGTCCTGACAACCATGAAGCTTTCCTCAATTACAAAGTAAACCCCCTTTCTCCCATATCTCACCCTTGCCCCTACAAAATATCCTCTGAAAACTCTCAATACAAACCCTCAACACAACTAAAAGTACTCCAATAAAGTCAGACCCCACATCCAATTTTTCTTGTCATCTACCACTATTGCTCCCTTCAAACCTCTCCCTTAGTGTCTAACACTCCTCACCCAACCACATCCCATTCTCCCCACCCCTCCTCACCTCACCTACCTCATTGCAGAACAACCATAAATATTGAACTGTCATATTGTGCATAGAGAATAGCAAAGGGGAAAAGTTGACAGCAATGACTATCATATAGAAGTATTGTAAGATTGAATCTGTGGATGCTGTTATAACCAGAAGTAATTCTTTTAGCAAAACATAGGGACAGGGTCAAAATCAGTTAAAGTAAATAACAGGAGTAAATTCTAGTGCTGGACATACAAAGCTGAAAATTATTCACGGTGAGGAAACATCCTAGTAAAAATGTCCATGTAAGCCACAAATTTTCTTCATTTCTCTAGTCCTCAACCTACAGTAACCACCAAAAAAGGAGAGGAAGAAAGAGGGGGCCATACATAATTTTTAAAAAGATATATACATAAACAAACAAATAAACACAGATACACATAAGACAGTGGGGAAGCAAGGAAGTAGGAGATCTCTGAATCCCCCAAACTCCCAAGACAGAGCAAAGGATCACAAAGGTGGAAGAAAACAAATACTAGGGAGCAGAAATCTATGAAAAGTTCATAAAAGAGATAAAGTAGATGCCTTCAAAGAGGAAATGAACCAAAAGTTCACAGCAATTTTACTCAATATGCCCACAGTGAATGTTGGGGAAATAGGTACAAAACTGGATGAGCTAAACAAAACACTTCAAAATTTGAATGACAGAATCAACAAAAATATGGAATCCTTGAAAAGATGTCAGATAGAAACACCTGAAATAAAAAAACTTTAGAATTCATACATTGCAGAAGTGACCAATGTGAAGACAGAGTGTCTGATATTAAGGACAAAATAGTGAACTATGATAAAGAGCTCAAAGACGCTGAAAAGAAAATAAGAAAAGGCTATCCAGCAGCTATTAGATGACAAGAAGACCAATCTAAGTGTAATTGGAGTTAGAGAAAAGCTAGAAGATAATACAAATAGATTCATCAATGTGCTTACAGAAATTGTGGAAGAAAATTTCTCAAATATAAGAAAAGAATTTAAAATACAAGTAAGCAACACTTATAGAACACCAAACAATTATAATGAAAAAAGAAGCTCACCAAAGCACATCCTTATTACATTACCAGGTATCCAGCAAAAAACCCAGAATTTTAAAAGCAGCCAGAGAAAAACAAAAAAAAAATCACATATAAAGGTAACCAGTTAGAATCACAACAGACTTCTCAACACAAACCCTAAAGGCCAGGAGAGCTTTGAGTGAAATATTTCAAGCCTTAAGAGCAAGTAACTTCCAACCCAGATTAACTTACCCAGCAAAATTATCTTTCAAAATAGATGGAACAATAAGGTATTTCCATGCAAAAGACCAGCTCAGGGGCCGGGGATTTAGCTCAGTGGTTCTGCCACCTGCCTCACAAGTGCAAGGTCTTGAGTTCAATCCCTGGTACCAAAAGAAAAAAACAAAAAGACCAGCTCAGAAAATATATGAGTGCTCAGCCAGCTTTAGAGAAGTTTTAAAAATATTCTTGACAGAAACAATAAATTGGATACAGCTAAAAACACAAAGTAAATAGTGAGGTCAGTGGATAAAGAGCAACAAAAAGATCAGGAAAAGGAAAACAAAGCATACACCAACAGATAAAGAAGGCGATGTTAGTAAATAACCAACATATCTCAGTAATATCTCTCAATGTTAACAGCCTCTCCAATTAAAATACACAGATAGCAGATTGGATCAAAAAACAGAATCCAACAATTTGTTGCATTCAAGAACCTCATCTAATCCAAAAAATTATTCATAGACTAAAAATTAAAGGATGGAAAACAACATTGTATGCACCAGGACCCTGAAAACAAGCAGGGGTAACAATTCTAATATCAGACATGGTAAACTTCAAGCTAAAACTGATTAGAAGAGACAAAGGTCACTACATACTAGTTAAGGGAACAATCCAACAAGAAGAGGTAACATTATAAACATACATGCACCAAATGCCAGAGCACCTATCTGCATAAAACAAAAACTGCTGAAATTAAAATATCAAATAAACAAAAACAAAAATAGGGAATTTTAACACCTCACTTTCACAAAGAACTAGATCAACTAACCCAATAAAGAAACGAATAGAGAAATTTCAGAACTGAACTACACCTTTGAACATATAGACTTAATGGCTATATACAGAGTATTCCAGCCCTCTACAACAGAGTGTATATTCTTTTCAGCAGCACATGTTATTTTTTTTCCAAAATAGATTGCATACTAGTCCACAAAGCCTGCTTAAGTAAATATAAAAGAATAGAAATTATCTCATGCATACTATCAGACCACTGTGCAATGAAAATAGAAATCAACAGGTCTGCGGATGCCCTACCAAGGTCACGAGTTATGCAGAACATGCCAAACCAGCCCACGCCCCCACAGCAATCCACTGAACACCCCTACACCGCCCCCCCTCCTCTGGCCTCTTCTCTGTACAGCCACCTGGTTCCACACCACAAAGACACAGAGGACACCGGACCACCAGACCACTGTACTGGGTAAGTTGGAGTCATCTTCACCTCCCATCAGGACTGTGTCTACCTTCAGGGGAAGGGCAGCTGGAGTTCAACCCTACAGGAGGACAGGGAGCTCAACTTGGGACTTGCAGGCAGAAATCTGCCTGAATCTCTTGGGTCTGCAACTAGCTTGCTGAGACTCATTGACTTATATTTGCACACTGCTACCCACGTTGTCTTTTGTGACAGCAGAGACATACCCTGAAAGAGACCCTACATCTTCATTGTTTTTTTTATTCCCAAAATTAGTATTATGTTTATTTTTTTCTCTTTTCTTTTGCTCCTCTTATCTTTAATTTTTTCCTACTCTTTGCAAATATTTTTCTCTCCTTTTTTTCTTTTCTTCTTTCTTTTCTCTTTCCTTTCTCTCTCTCTTACACTCACTCTCTTGCTCTCCCACATTGTTCATCTTCCCTTTTTGTCCCTGTTTTGGTCCTCATTTGGAGTTCTTCTTTATTTTACTATTATTCTCTTCTTGCCTCTCATCTGTGTCCTCTGGCCACACTGCTAACCTTCCCCTATCCTTCTTCCCATCTGTCCCTCCCTCCTCAACCCCTGCTAACTCCCCATCCCAAAGGGTAAAGTTGTTATATTGAAGAGTTTATTCACTATATGTTGGGCTGGTCCTTGATCTTGATTTAATTCACACAGCTAAAGGTGATAGATTAATAACTACCACAAAATGTCATTTTCAAAGATGTACTTGATGCAATGGTGTTGCTGATTGTATCACTTGGGCCAAGGTGTTGTTATTGATCTAGTCAATGAACCTTCCTAGTATAAGGAAAATGAGATAGCCTTAGAGTCATTAGAGACTCAAAACTTAAAGACCAGCTATATCTGGAAGACACCTCTGAGAAGCAATCATTCCATAAGGGTTCTAATTACAAGCAACAAAGATACCTACAATAAGCAATTTCAAACTATCAACCCAGGAGTTAAACCAAGGACAGTACCAAAAACAAAAATGAGAAGACATTTAAGCAAGGCACAAACTCAGACTTCCACCCCACCAAGGGAAAATCCTGGGGGGAAATGAGATGGAAATGTCCCATAACCAACCACCTGGATATCCTGAACTGATAGTACAGGAAGTAACAAAACAGATGAATGAGGCTCTAGAAAAATTCAAAGCAGAAATAATCTCCCAGATATCTACAGAGATGGTGAGCAGAGTGAAAGACATGATTAGAGGATCTAGAACAGAAACAGATAAAAAAAAATAGATGAGCTCAGAAACATGCTGGAAGCCATGAATACCCAGCATAAGAAAGAAATGGAAACTATGATCACCCAACATAAGAAAGAAATGGAATCCATGAAACAGATTCAAACAGATAGTCAGGAGATCAAAAACTCCATTGAAAGAATCCACAGCAGATTAAGGGAATCTGAAGATAGAATATCAGATATAGAAGACAGGATCATGGTTAGAGAGCATGAAAATAGAGATTTCTTAAAAATAGTAAGGGACAATGAGAAATCAATCCAACAACTGCTAGACAATGCAAAGAAGAATAACATAAGACTGATAGTCCATGAAAAAACAGGAGAAAGCACAATTGACATAAAAAAAACTGTTCACAGAAGTAACAGTGGAAAAGTTCCCAGAAGAGGTAGAGAATTGGACATACAGATAAGTGAGGCATATAGAACTCCAACTAGCCATGATAAAAAAAAAATCTACATCTAGACATATAATAGTCAAGATCACAGAAACCCAACAGAAAAACAAAATCCTACAAGCAGTTAGAGAAAAGAAACAAATCACCTACAAAGGAAAGCCCATCGGAATCACAGCAGACTTCTCAACACAAACCCTCAAATCAAGGAGAGCCTGGAGTGAAGTATTTCAAGCCCTAAAAGAAAATAACTTCCAATCTAGACTGTTGTATCTTGCAAAATTATCTTTCAAAATCAATGGGGAAATTAGATGCTTCCATGACAAAGAACACCTGAGAAATTTCATGAACACCAAACCAGCACTACAAGCAATTCTAAACAATATCTTAGAAAAAAGCAATGAAGGCCACAACTCCATGAGGCCCAACAGAGGGAAGCCACCAGGCAAGGTAAGACTCTAAAAGGAAAGGGAGAAAAAAAAAGAAATAAAAGAGCTAACAAAAGTAAAACATCATGACAAGGATAAATCAATATCTATCAATTATAACCCTCAATGTTAATGGCCTCAATTCACCAATCAAAAGAAATAGACTGGCAGAATGGATTAAAAAGGAAAATGCAATAATATGCTGTATACAAGAAACACACCTAGCTCAAAAAGAAACTCATGGACTGAAAGTAAAAGGATGGAAAACAGTTCTCCACACCACAGAAACCCAGCAGAAAGTAGGGGTAGCAATCTTATTTGCAGACAAAGTAGATTTCAAACCAAAACTAATTAAGAGAGACAAAGATGGTCACTACATCCTTGTGAAGGGAACAATCCAAGAGGAAGAGATGACAATCCTAAATATATATGCGCCAAATATGAATGTCCTCAAATATATAAAACAAACATTAATAGACATGAAAAACCAAATGAACACTAACACAGTTGTAGTGGGGGACCTCAATACCCCACTATCACAAATAGATCATCTAGACAAAAAGTTAATAAGGAAATTCTAGAACTGGACCAAGCTATTGAACAAATGGACTTAATAGATGTTTACAGAGTGTTCCAACCCACAAAATTGGAATGCACATTCTTTTTGGATGCACACGGGTCATTCTCCAGAACAGAACACATGCTAGCTCATAGGACATGTCTAAGTAAATGTAAATGAATAGAAGTTACCCCCTGTATATTATCAGACCATAGTGCAATAAAATTGGAGATCAATAACATAAGAAACCGCAAAACCCCCACAAACACATGGAAACTGAATAACACCCTCTTGAACAACCAATGAGTCACAGAAGAAATTAAACAGTTTCTACAAGTAAATGAAAATGCCAGTACAACATACAGAAATCTATGGGACACAATGAAAGCAGTTCTACATGAGAAATTCATAGCAGTGAATGCCCATATTAGGAAAACAGAGAAAACTCAGATAAATAACCTAATGCAGAACCTCAAGCTCCTAGAAAAAGAAGAGCATAACAAATCCAAAGCTCTTACAAAAGAGGAAATTATAAAGATCAAGGCAGAAATCAATGCAATGGAGACTAAGAGAACAATACAAAAAACTCAATGAATCAAAGAGTTGGTTTTTTGAAAGAATAAATAAAATTGATAAACCTTTAGCCAACCTAATCAAAAAAAGGAAACAAAAGGCACAAATACATGCAATTAAGAATGAAAAAGGTGAAGTCACAACAGATCCAAAAGAAATCCAGAGGATCATCAATACCTACTTCGAGAACCTCTACTCCAATAAAATGGAAAACAGACGAAATGGGCAGATTCCTAGAAACATACAAATTGCCAAAGTTAAATGAAGAAGATATAGAAATTCTAAACACCCCAACTACAATGAGTGAAATTGAAAATGTAATAAAATATTTACCAACAAAGAAAAGCCCAGGTCCAGATGGATTCACTGCTGAATTTTACAACACATTTAAAGAAGAACTAATGCCATTACTCTTTAAACTCATCAAGGAAACTGAAAGGGAAGCAAAGCTTCCAAATTCATTCCTGGAAGCAAGTGTTACTTTGATTCCAAAACCAGGGAAAGACCCAACCCAAAAAGAGAACTACAGGCCAATCTCCCTAATGAACATAGATACAAAAATCCTCAACAAGATACTGGCAAACAGAATACAGAGTGTCATCAAGAAGATCATACACCCTGACCAAGTTGGATTTATCCCAGGGATGCAAGGATGGTTCAACATATGTAAATCAATAAATGTAATACACCATATTAACAGAGTCAAGGACAAAAACCATATGATCATCTCAATAGATACGGAAAAAGCATTCGACAAAATCCAGCATCCATTCATTATAAAAACCCTACAGAAAATTGGAATAGAAGGTCTTTATCTTAATCTGATTAAGGCTATCTATGAAAAACCAACAACCAACATCATACTAAATGGTCAAAAACTTAAAACTCACGCTAAAATCAGGAACAAGACAAGGATGCCCACTATCACCACTCCTGTTCAATATAGTTCTGGAAACATTAGCCACAGCAATCAGAAAAGAGAAAGAAATAAAAGGAATAAATATAGGAAAAGAAGAAGTTAAACTGTCATTATTTTCTGATGATATGATACTTTACATAGAAGACCCAAAAAACTCCACCAGAAGACTTCTAGACTTAATTGACAGATTCAGTAGAGTAGCTGGATACAAGGTCAACACTCAAAAAACAATAGCCTTCTTCTACACAAATAATAGACTCACTGAGAGAGAAATTAGGGAAACAATTCCTTTTACAATAGTATCCAAAAAAATGAAATATCTAGGAATCAATCTGACAAAGGAAGCAAAAGATCTCTACACTGAAAACTACAGCACTCTGAAAAAAGAGATCAAAGAGGATACAAGAAAATGGAATGACATCCCTTGCTCCTGGGTAGGAAGAACCAATGTAGTGAAAATGGCCATACTTCCAAAACTACTATATAGATTCAATGCAATGCCAATTGAAATTCCAACAATATACTTCACAGAACTAGAGAAAACAATCCAAAAATTTATTTGGAACCATAAGAGACCTAGAATAGCTAAAGCAATTCTAGGCAACAGAGACATGGCTGGGGGTATCACAATCCCCAGCTTGAAACTATACTACAAAGCTACTGTGATAAAATCAGCATGGTACTGGCAAAGGAACAGACCTGAGGATCAGTGGAATAGATTAGAAAATGCAGAAACAACTCCAGACATGCTCAGCCACCTCATCTTTGACAAAGGAGCCAACCACCATCATTGGAGGAAAGATAGCCTATTTAATAAATGGTGTTGGAAAAACTGGATTTCAATCTGCCAAAGATTTAAACTAGACCCATACCTATCACCATGCACTAAACTAAGATTGAAGTGGATTAAACTTCTAAATATTAAGACAGAAACACTAAACTTGCTGGAAGATAAGTTAGGTAGAACTCTTGAAGACATTGGCATAGGAAAAGACTTCATGAACAAAACCTCAGCAGCACGGGAACTAGCAGAAAGAATCAGCAACTGGGATCTCATCTTATTAAAAAGCTTCTGCACTGCAAAAGAAACCACCAACAGGGCTAACAGACAACCTACAATATGGGAAAAAAGATTTAGCAGCTGTACCTCAGACAAAGGACTACTATCTAGAATATATAAAGAACTGAAAAAAATCAGACCCTCCAAATTCAAAGACCCAATTCAAAAATGGGCATCTGAAATGAACAGACATTTCTCAAAGAAGTAAAAGCAGCAAACAAATATATGAAAAAAAGTTCAACATCACTCGTCATTTGAGAGATGCAGATGAAAACAACCCTGAGCTTCCACCTCACCCCAGAAAGAATGGCTGCTATCAAGAAATCAACCAATAACAAATGCTGGCAGGGTTGTGGGGAGAAAGGAACCCTTCTCCATTGTTGGTGGGAGTGCAGACTGGTGCAACCACTGTGGAAGTCAGTATGGAGATACCTCAAAGAACTAGGACTAGAGGTCCCATTTGACCCAGCTATTCTCCTGCTGGGTATCTTCCCAAAAGAATTAAAAGAATCACACCACAGTGATATATGTGCACCCATGTTCGTGGCGGCACAGTTTGTAATAGCTAAAGCTTGGAAGCAGCCCAAGTGCCCATCAACTGGAAACTGGATAAAGAAAATGTGATTTTTTTAATAAAATGGAGTACTACTCAGCCATAAAGAACAAAAAACTAGTCATTTATAGCTAAATAGATGCATATTGAGGCCATACTCTTAAGTGAAATAAATAGGACACACGTGTGTAAATACTGAATAGTTTCTCTAGTGTGAGAAATTGATAGTGTAAACAAGGGTTAAAATGATTAAAATGAATAATTGATAATTTGAAATAGGAAAAAAGGTCCAAAGAGGAAGGAGTGAAGGGAGGGGAAGGGGAAAGGAAAAGAGGGAAAGGAAAAACTATGAGAAAAGAAAAAAAAATGGAAACGAAATCTATGTAAATAGGGAAGGGTGGAGGGGGTGAAGGCTGCACAGGTAATGGGGAAAAAAAGAAGAACCAAGATATATCATGTATAGGTACAAACACCCAGGATAAATGTAAACAAATTGTATACCTAAAGTGTACCAATAAAATGTACCAATAAAAAAAAAAGAAAATAGAAATCAATGTCAGAAGAAATTTCAGAAAAGGCAAAAGCACCTGGAAAATTAACAACATACTCCTAAACAACCAATGGGTCACAGAAAAAAAATCAAAGAAGAAATTGTAAAATTACTGGATGTTAATGACAATGATGGTACAACTCGTTGAAACCTCTGGGATATTATGAAAGAAGTTCTAAGAGGAAAATTCATTGCAGTCAATGCTCACATTAAGAAAACAGAGCAAGTTCAAATAGACAACCATATGAAAAATCTTAAGATACTTGAGAAACAACAACAAGCCAGTCCCAAACCAAAATTAAGGAGGGAAATTATAAAGAGAGCAGAAATCAATGAAATTGAGACAAAAAAACAGTAAAAAAAAAAAAATCAATGAATCAAAAAGCTGGTTCTTTGAAAGAATAAATAAAATATACAAGCCCCTAGCCAGACTTACCAAGAGACAGTGAGAAAAGACATCATGCAAGCACAAATGAAAAAGGTGAAATCACAACACACACTGTGGAAATCCAGAAGATAGTAACTACTTTGAAAAGCTATATTCCAATAAATTAGCAAATTTTGAAGAAATGGACAGATCCCTAGATACATAAAAACTACCAAAACTAACCCAAGAAGACACAAATATGCTTAACAACTCAATAACACGCAAAGAAATTGACACAGAATTTGACCTTATTGTTCTGTGGCTTTAGTTCTGAAAGTATAACTGTCTATAAATTAGAAGTCACTTTCTCAAAATAAAATACTTTTTTGTATGATAGTATATCGTTTTCAGTAATGATGTATACATTTTACTTATTTGTCCACTAAGTGTGTTGTTTTAATAAATATCTCATAAACAAGTTTGAAGTTTGCTTGGGACAAAAGACACGAATGGATTTGTTTTGTGGGGGAGGGGGTTACTGGGAATCAAACTCAGGACTGTGTGCTTGCCAGGCAGACATGGCACCACTGTGCTACAGCCCTGGCCCATGGAATGGATCTTAAATATTATAATTGCCTTTTTTTTTTCTATCAAGAAGGCTATATTTTCTCCTCTAAATGATTCAAGTGATTAATAATATATAAATAGTTCCCAGATGGATTACCCTGACATTACTTGAACCAATTGTTCTTTTAATATACATCCACATTTTATCCTCTAGTAGTTTACTTGAGGTGTTTTTTATAAATGACAGTGAAATATGTTTTCTTTTCCATGTATGCTATCTCAATTACGTTGTAATACCAGTATCAATTCACTAAAAACATTGATGAGTTCCTCTTTCTACATGCCTGGAAAGGTCTGCCTACTAGTGGAATTTCCTGCCCCTTGAAGATTTGGGAGAATTCATCTGTGAAACTGAACCTGTTTAAGGTTTGCACATACCTGCATAAAATTTCCTTTAAAAAAAAAGAGTTTCTTTTCAGGAAGTGCCTCCAGAATCCACTCAATGACAGTTTGAAACCAACTTTTGAGAAATGGACCTGTGCAGAGGAAGCCAGCTTACTCTCCAATGCGCTTGACCTCACAAGCTCAAGTCCCTCTGCAGCACATAATAACTCCCTTGGAAAAAAAATCTGTGACTTGTACAGTGGCATGATGACCATCTATATCATGCAAAATAACCCTAGACTTCTCCCACTCAACAAACAACTTCTCCCCTCTGTTTTCCTGCCCCCCTCTCCCAGTAGATCAGGAGGCAGATCTGAGCTTACAGCTCTTGACCACCTTGAAGTTTGACCATCTGATAGTTTTCTTTCACAAAAGCTCATTGCTGGTATTGTCCTCTCCTCCCCCTCCCCCTCCCCCTCCTCTTCCTCCTCCTTCTTCTCCCTCTTTCTCTCCTCTTCCTTCTCTTCCCCTTCTTTCTCTTCTTTATGGGGCTGGGGATTCAAACTAAAGGCCTTCCTGATGCTAAGCATGTGCTTTACTACTGAACTACACCCCAGCTCTCTTTCAAGTAATTTTTGCTGATGTAGAGTATTACTGTTACCCAGGCCATCCCCAAACTCTTGGGCTCAAGGGATCCTTTTTCTTCAGCTCTTCAAGTAGCTGGGACTACAAACATGTGCCACAGCACCTAGCCTGAGTTTCTGATTAGGACCTTCTCCTTCTCATCTCACACTCCTGTCCGTCTTCCCTCTGTGCTGCTTCTAGAGTCCTTGTGAAGCCTGCTTTCAGCAGGTTGCCCACTGGAGTCACCTGAGGCATGGTTTAAAAATGCAACTCCAGGCCCCACCTCAAGCCAGTTGAGTGTCAGAATCCCAGAGGATAGGACAGGACATCTACATATTTTTCAAATTTAGTAGGAAAGCTTGGGAAGGATAAGTGCCATGAGCTTGACTCTTGACTTTCCAACTTACTTCCTTAGATAAGAGCAATCAGAGCAAGAATGAGGCAGTTTTGCCAGCAAATAGAAAATAGTAGAAATAGATACCTGACTTGTGCCCTGCAACTCCCAAATTGCTTCTCAGATACTGATTAGATACTGATCTTGAGGATCTGGACCATTGTTCCTTCTTACGGAGCCAGGCAGCTTGTCTACTCCAGCCCAGCCCCATCTGCCCAGGCCCTGATCACTTCCCTCCTGGATCCCCCTAAGCTCCCTGTCCCCTGTCAGGCTTCCCTTTAGGGCCAACCATACAGACCCATAAGAAGGCACATCCCTGGAAGGGTCCTCAGTTCTTTGACATATCCTTCAAAGGCCTCAGAGCTATGTTGGTGGGATGGGAGAATGTGTTTCTCCAGCATTCCTGTCCTCTGCTACCATCCCTTCCTTGACCAACACTGTCTTCTACAGCATTCTGATGTCAGCAGGAATCTGGGTCCTAAAACAGTAAGGAATTGACCCCCTCACTTGCTCAGTCCTTGATTCTTCATGCCTTTGATGAGAGAATTCAGTCAAGACATATAGGCAGCTGTCTTAGTTACTTTTCTCATTGTTGAGATAAAATACTCAACACCTAAAGTTAAAGTAGGAAAGGTTTATTTTAGCTCACAGTTTGTAGAGGTTACTAATCAGCTCACTCCGAGGTAGAGTGGCCTGGCAGAAAGGCATCAAAGAGTAGAAAGGAGGCAGCAGAAGACAACAAACAGCAACCGCAGATGATGGCAACAGCCCTCTTTCTGTCCCATATATTCTAGCCAGGCTACTCCCCCAAAGCCTAGGGAGTACTCACACCTGGGGTGGGGCACCCTTAATCCCAGCATCACACAACCTAGATCCAACCACCTCTGAAAATCCCCACCTATGACCGCATGAGGCTTTGGGGGACATCTAGATACAAGCCATAACAGCAGACATACAAATGTATAGATAGAATTTATTGTAAAGAAGATATAGAAAGAGTTACACCTTCAAGTGAGAAGGTGGGCAATGTCACAAAAGCATCTACACTGTGAGTTTGGATACCCTTTTGTGCACACAAGAATTATTCCTGGGCTTCAAGGAACTATGGTGATTATGGTGTTTATGGATATTTCTCCTAGAGCTTACTTTAAAATGTCAATATCTTAAAAATGTCTTCTGTGTGCTGGGCATGGTGGCACACACCTGTAATCCTAGCACTTGGGAAGCTGAGGCAGGAGGATTGCTGTGAGTTCAAGGCCAGCATGGGCTACATACTGAGTTCAAGGCCAGCCTGAACTCCATAGCAAGACCCTGTTTCAAAAAGAATGTTTTCCCTTTTCCTCTTAGGTGATGAGTGTTCCCTCAGGGGTATTAATCATAGGAGAATCCAGATTAGATCTCAGCCCAAGGATGAAGTGTCTTTAAAGAATGCTTCTTTTCTGATGTCACTGGGTATAGGCCAGCACCCAGGATTGCTGTGTGCCTTGTTTTGGAAATAGACCCCAACCAGGTGGCCGGGTAGGAATGTGCACATGTATAACCTTA
Source organism: Heterocephalus glaber (assembly GCF_053883595.1). Lineage (NCBI taxonomy): Eukaryota > Metazoa > Chordata > Mammalia > Rodentia > Bathyergidae > Heterocephalus > Heterocephalus glaber. The sequence continues at coordinate 7,315,298 of NW_028258173.1, read as the reverse complement.
AAATGTCCTTGTGATACAGCATGTGATGGGCCTGAGAGACAGATTCTAGGTTCTTGAGTATATCAAGCAAAGAATTACAAGAATATACCTGATGGTAAGGGCCAGGGATTTAGCTCAGTGTTTCTGCCACCTGCTTTGAAAGCACAAGGTCCTGAGTTTGATCCCTGGTACCAAAATAAGAATAAGAATAAGAATATACCTGATGGTAAAAGAAGAAGCAGCTACATTTTTTGAAGTTAATGGCCACCACTGCTAGTGAATCTATTTGATCTTGGAGTATGGCAGTACTCTAGACAAGTTTGTCTACACTATCAGGTTCTTAGGTAGCTGTTGATAACAAGAGAAAGATATGATTAACTTTAGGGTTTTGTGTAAGTAATCACTGCTTATTATTTTTTTAGAGGCAGCTTTTGAACCAACCACAAGGATTTTAGACAAAACAGGAACAAACCAAAAGAGATCATCTTATAACTTGGAGCAAGGATGGACCTCAACAGTGAGTTGTAGCAAACAAGAGAGTAGCAAAACTAGCTACATAATACACATGGACAAGGATCCTATTTCCAGGATGTGGCTAGTTTTTCTTTTTACTTAGAGGGAATTAAACATTTTACTTATCTTGATCAACAGGTTGGTTGATGCTTTCTTTTCTGAAAAGAAACTTGAAGTCATCCACTAGTTCATAGGTGTATAAGGCTTGTGATCTCTCTTTTTGTTTTGTTTTTTGTTTTTGTTTCTTGCTACTGGGGATTGAACACAGTACCTTGTGCTTATGAGGCAGGTGTGGTGCCACTGAGCTAAATCCCTGGTGCCCTCCCTCACTCCCCCCCCCCCGCCCCGGTGTCTTTGGCAGCTTGAGTTTCATCCTGGAGAGGTGAATTAAACTATATATTCCCTCAACCTTAATGACAGAATGTATGGTTAGGATAATTATATAAGGGCCTTTCCATTTGGGGGTGAGTTGGTTTGAGTCCCACCTCCTTCCTGGTCTTCATTAGGATCTGATTACCAGGGCAGACCTTGAGCTGACAATTATTGTTAGTCCCTGAGAGTGAAAGAATATTTCCATATTCCTGGAAGTCCTGTTGGAAAATTCCCAGATGGGTAACGTGTTGGAGGAACTGGGATGTTTTGGTGTCAGTAAGTAGACCAGATGTCAAAAAGGGCCTCCCATAGAACATCTCAAGTGGGCTGAGATTAAGTTTGGATTTGGGGGCGGCTGGAAGTGTCATTAAGACAATTGGGAGGAAGTCTAGCCACTTATGGTGGGCTTCTTGACACAGCTTGGCCAAGGCTTGCTTGAGGGTGTGACTGGCTTGTTTGATCTTTCCTGAGGACTGGGGCTAGAAAGGGTAGAGATACTATTCAATTCCAGTGCTTCAGCAACTCCCTGTGTAATTTGAGATGTGAAGGAGAATCCATTATTGCTCTCAATAGACCTAAACAGTCCAAACCTAGGGATCACTTTTTAAAGGAGGACTTTTACCACCTCAAAGGCCCATTTTGACCTGGTAGGGAGGGGCTCTATCTATCCAGTAAAGGCATCAGTGCACACCAAGAAATTCATGTACCCCTTACATGTAGGCATGTGGGTAAAATCTATTTGCCAACCTTTCCCAGGGAAGGCCCCTTGCCATTGTATTGTTTCAGACAATGGGGGTGGATGAGTGTATGGATTATGGAGAGCACAGACAGGACATGCCTTACAGACCTGGGTTATAGTGTTATGAATTCCAGGCACTATAAAGAGCCTATGTGTCATAGCGGTAGTAGATTCCCACCCTGGGTGGAAGGTATGATGCAGGGACTTGATAACTTTCCACTGTATTGTGGCAAGAACAGTTGGGATCCCACATACCACCATTGACCCTTTTAGGCTCCTTCCTCATTGTGAATCATTTGAAACTCTTCTGCAGAGTATCCTGGTTCTAAGTCTAGATTCTGGAATGGGACCACAGGAAGAGATATTGATGGGCCAGGATTATTTTGGAGAGCATCTTGTTTGGCAGCTAAATGTGGCTTAGAATTACTCTTAGAGACTTGATGTCTCAGGCGGTGGACAACTGTTACCTTGCTTGGGAGATTAAATCCCTTGAGAAGGTTAAGGATACTGGTCCATGTTTTATTGGAAACTGACAGCTAGTAAAAAGTCCTCTTTCTTTCTAGATGGCTGTATGACATGTAAGACCAGAAAGGTATACTTGGAGTCAGTATCTATATATTGATCCTTTTGCCCTTGACAAATTGAAGAGCCTGAGAGCAATAAGTACTGACTTTTGGGCAAGTCCCAAGATAAAGCTTTCTTGCTTTAATGACCAGGGTAGGGCTGACTATGGCATAACCTCCCTTCCTAATGTCACCCTTTATAAACTGCTGCCATCAGTGATCCATGTGCTAGCTGTCCCTGTCAGTGGTTGGCCCTTCTGATTTGGGTGGCTGGCATAATTGGGGTAATGATTTGTTTACACTCTTGTTTTACCTGTCAATTAGTTTGGAGGAGGGTGGCTGGATTTTAAACAATGTAAGGTTGAAGACAGCTGGGTATTTGATGAGGACAGCCTGCTATTTAATGAGCCTTTCTCCAGTCATTTACAAATGTCCTTTGAGTTATGACAGGGCCTTAACCTGATGTGGGGTTAGAACTGAGAGCTTTTGGCCCAATCTTAGAAGCTTCCTGGACTAAGAGTGCCATACTGGCTATTGCTCAAAAGCAGGTAGGCCAGCCCTAGGTCACCCCATCTAGTCATTTGGAAAAGTAGGCAACTGGTTGGTTTTCCTGGCCCAGATCCTGAGTGAGCCCTCCAATGCCTACTCTCTATTTTTCAGTCACAAAGAAAGAAAAAAGTTTAGCTAGGTCTTGGATTCCCAATGCCGAGGCCGGCATCAGGGCCCATTTTAAGGCATAGAAGACCTCTTGAGAAGCTGCTGTCCATTTCAAGCTTTCAGTTTCTGTTCCTCAAATTGCCTCATTAGGGGTTGACTACTACTCCAAAATGGGGTATCCATACGAGACAGAAGCCAGCCATTCCCAAAAAAGCCCTCAGCTGCTCTTTAGACCCTGGAAGAGTCAGTTGGCAAATTGCCTTTTTCTCCTTGGGGACAGTTTTCTCTGTCCTGGTTGTTAAAACATATCCAAGGTAGGTCACCTTGTTTTGAGAAATGTGGGCATTATGTTGAGATACCTTGTAACCCCTTTTTGCTAAAAAAAAAAAAAAATTGAGAGTTTTAATGCTGATTTTAAAAAATCATATAAGTCCTTGCTGGGGCTTCAAATGAGGCAGTCATCTACTTACTGTAATAAGCCTCCCCTTTTAAACTTTAGTCTTTTAGGTCTCAAGCTAAAGTCTGTGCAAACAAGTGGGGGCTCTCTAAAACTCTGAGGTAACATAGGCCAAGTATACTGTCGCCAAAGCCCTGTTTGGGGATCCTCACATTCAAAGGGAGACAAGGATTGGACACTACAATGGGGGGAAGAAAAAGGCATCTTTGAGATCAAGAACAGAGAACCAACTAATGCCTCTTGGGATTTGTGCTAGGAGAGTGTATGGGTCTGCTACGAATGGGTGAACAGATACCACTGCCTCTTGATGATTCTGAGGTGTTTTACTAGGTGATAATTCTCCTGATAGCTTGACCATTGGTAAAATTAGTGTACAGCATGGGGACCAGCACAGTACCAACAATCCTGTAGTCAAAAATTTATCAGTAATGAGATTTAGCCCCCACCTAGCTCCCCTCTTAAGTAATACTACCTCCTGTGAGGGTATAAATTAGGATCCTTCAATTGAATGATGACTGGAGTGGCCTTGACAGCCCTGCCCGGGGTGCCATAATACCATGCTTAGGGATCAACTCCTAGCAGAGAAATTGAGGGCAATGGGCTCAGGCTGGCAGGGTCCCTAACAGCTAGGATATGGGTTGTCAGAAGTTTGAATGACAGAGTGGTCCTGAGTAGGAAGAGTATATCTCTTCTAATTACTGGTATGGAACACTCCAGTATCACCATAAAGGCAGCTTGGAAAAGTAAATCTTCCAACCAGAAGTTCAGAATGGGGGTATAGAAAGCTGACTGTCTCACTCCTTGAAGACCTACAACTGAGAAAGGGGAAGATAACTCACCCCAATAAGAAATTAGAATTGAGTAAGATACTCCAGTACAGCACAGGAAAATAATTTGTTTGCCTGCTACATCCGGGTGACCTGAAGCTCCTGCAGGTGATGGAAATGTCCTTGTATGTCCTGGTAAAGCCAGACTCTTTGGCATTAAGTCATAGGAATGCTATGGAGCTTTCCCTGGGTCAACTTCCACATGGGAACTTTATAGGGCACCCTCCAGGTCAGTCTATGACCTGTTCAGCTTTTCACCAAGGCTTCCCTAAGTAGTGCTAAACTCCTTGGGGGCTAGACTTTTCTTGTGTGGCCACTGCCATCACTTTCTTTTGGACCTTTGGATCTCTCCCTATAGCCACAACCCATCTTCAGGACAAAGTCCAGAACTGCGATGCTCTACTGCCTGGACACCTCTAGCCAGTTATAAAACCACCTAATGTGACAGTATGCCTGACTAAGGAAGGGTAGTAAGCACTTCACTCAATAAAACCCCTTATAAAATCCAGATAATTTTCCTGCATAGATCCCTCTTGAAGACCCTGGTTTGACAGAGCTAAGCAATTTAACAAATGGTCCTGTCATGTCCCACTACCTGGCAATAGATGGCAGTCTAAGAATAGGGGATAGGACATGCCTAGGGATAAAACTAAACTTTGGAGCTCACTGCCACTTGCAATCCAAGCAGGACCTAGCTTTTAAAACTCTAGCCCTTGTGTAGTCTCCTCACCCCAGCCCTCTCCTCTGTCCCCAACTCCCCTGTATTTTCACTAGTTCACCTCACAAAAAGATACAAGTTTTCTGACAAATGAAAACTTCACAAGGAACCAGGTGTGGTGGCACATGCCTGCAATTCCAGTACTCAAAAGGCTAAGGCAGGAGGATCACCGTTGAGTTCAAGGGCAGACTGGCTACATAGTGGTTCAAGACCAGCCTGAACTATATAGTGAGACCCTGTCTCAAAAAAACAAAACAAAACCTTCATAATGAAATGTCAGGCAAATTAAAGCTTTACAGTGAAAATTCAATCAGCAACCACAGGTTACACAACATAAACTTGAGGCCAAAGTTACCATAATAATACCAGAACCAAGTAGAATAGAGAGAGAAAGAGGTATTAGAGAGGTAGAAAGAGGTATTAGTATTAGACAAGTAACCCCAGGAAGAGATATCTATAGACTGGCTCTAGGACCCAGGAGAATCACAGAGAAAAAGGGCTGAAGCAGCCCTTTTATTGAAATACTGAGATTCTATATAGTTTAAAATGCAGAAGGCCACACATTTCCTCTCCCAGCCCCATACAGAGAGAGTTCTAGGCAAGTCTTCTCTCCAGTTCTCTGCCTCTCTCAACTGACCAGCACCAGAAAAAACAAGAGCCAAAAGATTTGAGTTTTCTGACAGATAAAAGCCTGAGCAGGTTTGGGGATGGAGGTGGGGGAACTGGAACAAGAAGGGGATTGAGGCACCCTCAGGGTGAGAGGGGAAGGAAAACAAACCTCAGACATGTGTGAGTCCATAGACTCCACTAGGTTCCATGAACAACTTTAGCCACTATCCAAGGGGCCACCCAAATCCACGCAGTCCAAGGTATGCTTCCAGGTGCACCCCCAAACGCATCAGGTGGACCAGGCACAAGCCTCTTGGACCCAAGAGACGTCAAGAAAGCAGCTTTCAGAACCCTCTCTCTCCCACGATGTCCCAAAGCCAGTGTAGGTGGCATGGTAGCAGCCTCAGCTCAGAAAGCTGCCTCTCCAGGTCTGCATCTCTGGGGGTGAAGGGCAAACTCACTATGACACTCACTGGCTGCCTTGCCTCATCTCAGCTCAGCTCCATCCCTCCAGGGGCATAAGAAACCCCATGCTCCAAAGAATAATAGCAAAAAGGGGGGTAACACAAGCACAACCCCACTGATGTGCAGGAGCCCTCCCATCCCCCAGAAAAGGCCAAAGCTCTTAGCCTCACAGCCAGGTCATCCCCTCCCTCAGGAAGATTTCTCCACCATGGTGAATGCACCAAACAGTGATCAGACATTGGTTCCATGCCCAAAATAAACATCTATGGTCACATTCACGCTCATGTCCTGAAACTGCAGGAGACAGGCAGCAGACTCATTAGTTGGGCAGAGAAAATTTCAAGGCAACTCAACATTCAGGCATGGACAATGTTGGTTGCTTTTACCAAAATTACAATGAGAATCAGGACCAAAATAATTTAAATTTTTTTCTGGGGGCTATTAAGGAAATGCATATGAATTTGGGGCCTGTAAAGTGGAGCAGAGGTGAAAGTGTGATTGCTAAAAAGATTAGCATTAAAATTAAACAAAGTATTTTGCACCAGAGCAATAGGAAAAATGGCTTGAGAGGATCTTCACCCTTTTGCAGACTCCAAGGTATAAAAGTGAAAAGCTGTTTTGAGAAGACATCCCCAGGGCACCCTCTTGGACAAAGGCCACCTAGGTAATTGGCTTCCACAGATTCAGTTCACAGTGCTCAGCCATTCAGGTACTTAGAGGCCTCGGTAGCCATGATCTATGGGTGTCTGGCTACTACTGAAGCTGGCAGCACATCTTGGTGTCATCCACATCATGCTGGTTTTCCAGGCAGGCAGAATGTAAAAGTTATGGTGACATGGAGGCTTCCAACCAAATTTCAGAAGAAGGTTGGGAGGCCAGGCAGTGAATTTGTAAGAATGATTTGAAGGTACAGTGGAGATCCCTGGAAGTTAGAATGGCCAGAAACAAGGAACATCTAAGGAAGACTGAAGGTAGTGGGCAGAGTCACCCAAGAGAAAGGCCATGAGGACTCCAACTGGCCATGCCACATGGGCAAGGCCACCTAAGCCATTTGGAGCTCACTTCTTACCACAACTTGCTTCTGGTGCTGGAGATGGTACTACAGAATTTAATGTTTGCTGTGCTGGGATTTGGTTTTGTTTTGGTCTGACTCCTTTCTATCCTTTTATTTCTTCCTTTTGGAATGCAAATGCTTGTCCTGTGCCAATATATGTCAGCATGCTTAACTTTCTTTTTAGTTTTTCACAGGGGCTCACAGATAAGAGTTTGCCTTGAATCTCAGAAGAGACTTTGGACTAGGATATTTTGGCAATGGTAGAACTGTTAAAACTTTGGTGGCTCCTAGAGATAGACTAAATGTATTTTTCATAAAGAGATGACCATGAGTCTTTTGGGGGGCCAGAGGCAGAATGTTATGGTTTGGATCTGGAATGTCCCGCCAAAGACTCATGTGTTCAGGGGTTGGGCTTCTGGAAGGTAAGTGGATCATAGGAGTGCTATAATCCTCAATTCATGAATCCACTGATGAATCCATAGCTGAATGAGGTAGGTGGGGCCTGGTCAGAAGAGGTGCGTAATTGGGGGCATTACCTAGAAGGGTATATCCCCCTCCCTGACTCCTCTCTTTGTTCTCTGCTTCCTGGCTGCCATGAAGTGAGCAGCTTTCCTTCACTTTGCCTCTCTGCCATGCTGTTTTGGCCTTAGATCCAGACAATCATGGGCTGAAAATGTTAGCCAAGTTAAACCTCTCCCTCTTTAATGTGGGTGTTTGGTATTATGTCACAGTGACACTATGAGAAAGTGACTAAAACAGGGACCGTGTACCAGGACCTGGGGGTGAGCAGACTGACCAAGAACAGAGGTTAGAGAAGTTACCCCTTTGGGTTGAGGTTGTTGAATGGTTTAAGCAGAAGAGCTGTTCTCATGATCGTATTTAAGGATTAGATGACAGTTTGCCTTGAGTGGGGAGAAATTGAAAGGGAAAGTTTTTTCCTCCAAGTGGTTCCCAGCTTTGAATTTTCATGCCTGAGGAATCATAACAGCCTCACATCTCTTCTCCACCTCTTCTCCTCTCATCTCTTCATCACCACTCTCTCCTGTACTGCTGTGTCCTGACACTCGAGGACAGTTCTGGAATTGAAGGTCAGAATCCTGTGTTGCTCGGAATGGGGTTGCTGATGGGTTTTAAGGGCACAGAGCCAGAGCCCAAAGGAAAGGGGAGGAAGTGCAGTGCCTGTGGCTCCATGGAGGAGGCAGCTCAGGGCTGGTCACTCTGTCCCTCCCACAATACCAACTTCCTACTCCTCTTTTTCCTGAAGGTGCCCCTGCTACTGGTTATGTCCAAAGCCATCCTCTGGGTGAATAAGCCTCAGAGGCCTCCTTGTGGGAAGACAGCATCAAGCTGCAAGACTCCTGCGACTCCCATGTCCACTGATGCCCACAGCCTTTCAGACTCCAGAAGGAACCCCTGATCCTGGGCCTTATGTTTATCTTCATCTTATTGCTAGATACCTTTTAAAATGTAAAAATAATTAAATAAAATATATGATGTCCATAGTTTGAGGACCAAAATAAGCATGTGTGCCCATCGTCAGCCTAAGAAATTTAACATTAAGATATTTGAAGCCATGATATCCCTGTCTCTAACTTCATATCTGTCCTTCTCCTACTTTCAGAATTAACTAATAACTAGATTTTTAATGGTAATCGTTTCCTTACTTTTCTTGCACATTCTGAGCAGGGTGTGGTTGTTTCAAAATATTGAACAAGGGAAATTGTATTGTTTAAAGCTCATCAATTTGAGAAGTGTATTGGCTTTGCTCTTATGCCAGCAGATTGTAGGGGACTCCTTACAAGGGTATAGGTATGACAGCCAAGGGAGCTGCAGATAGCATTAATGCCTATGTGAATTCAACCATCCATAATGAGGTAGGTAACCACAGTCAACAGACTGTAATGTTGGCCAGGCATTTTACCTTTACTTGGGCATTGTATCATGCTAAGGGGCTCCTTGCTACACAGTGAGTAGTTCTCTGGGTCAGATGGCATGCCCTGGTCCCAAACCCACAGAGTTGTGTTGGTCTGCAACAGAATTGTGTTGTCCTACTGGGGTTTACCAGAGGTGCCACATGGCATCCTTATCTTTCACAGAGTCTTCTAGTACCATGAAATCAACCAGCTCAGATGACCCAAGTGGCAGGACCATTTTTACCTCAACCCAGATCTGCTGGAAAGTACTATTTTGTTCTAGGCCTCACTCAAAACAGACAGCATCTTAAGTCACCCAATAAATGAGATAGAGCAGTATTCCCATTTGTGGGGAAAAGCTTTTTTCAAAACTCCCTCAGACCAGTTCCAAAGGCTTCTAAATCACATGGTCAGATATAAACATAGCTCTGTACCAGTTTTTGTATTAGTCACTTTCTTGTCACTGGGACAAAATATTCAATGCCTGCAATTTAAAAGAGGGGAGATTTATTTTGGCTCAAGGCTTTCAGAGAATACAGTCCATAGCTTTTTGGCTTCAAGGCAGCAACAACATGGCAGAAGGGCTTGTCAGAGGAAAATTATTCAACCTATGGCAGCCAGCAACTGGCAGAGTCAACTGAAGGCATCTAGAGCTACACTTTGCTGGTTCATGAATTCTATCTGAATCAAGCAAAAGAACCATCAACTGGATTGAGTCCTATCTGTTGCCTTCCCAAATCTTATAGTCTGGATACTGGTGCCAAAAATCATGTGTGCTACACGAGCAATGTGTCAGCATTGTGGAGTCCCAAGATTCAAATGAGGCATGAGGAGTGGCTGCGTATCCACCAGAGACCATTCTGCCAATCTCAGCTTCACAGTGACCTTGGAGAACCTCACCGTGAAAGATGCAGATGCCTACTGGTGTTGGGTCAATATACTGTAGAGCCAGGATCTTCCCTTTCATGCTGCCAGACAAATGCCCCTCATGCCAGCTCCACATCTGGGAAAATCTAGGCTGGTCATTCCCTCCCTAAAGAAAGAAGTGGGGAAAGAGAGCATGGGCTTGGTGAGTCAGTGACTCAGGACACAGTGTCTGGGTTGCCCTTACCAGTGTTAGAGCACCTGTGTGGGTTATGTCTGTCTGTGAGCGTGTGCATGTGTGTGCATATAACAACACACGACTGTGTACGTACGTGCATACAGGCATAGGGCAGGGCCTGTGTTCCTCCAGACCCTCTGTACACCTGTCCTTGACAATCTCTGAATCTTTGCAGGTGTGCACAGGACTGTCCTGAGTCCAAGGCTCTTTGCTCACAGACTCTTCATGATGCCTGTGTTTTCTCTAAAGGGGATTTCATGTCTCACCTGGATCTATCTGCATCCTCCCCATGGGATCAGGAGACTTAGGGCAATTTCTGTCCTCTATGGCTCTGCTCTGATCTTTGTCTAAGTGGACAGCTTTCTGCTATGGAAGGTTCTGAGACACCAGCTTCACTGCTGTGGCCTCAGGGCATCTCAGTGGCTACCACAGAGGCAAAAATAATGTGGCCCAGGCTCCTGTATGGGGCTTCATGTCCCCTCAGGGGACCCCATTTAGTGCCTTCTAGCTGAACTGTCTCTGCCTTTTCTCTGGCACATTTTGGACACAGATGGAAACCCAGAGAATCCCCTGAAAAGATCTCCGCTCAAGCAGAGGGACAAGTGGGCCAGAGATGGACTCTCGCTGTGATGGACCCCAGTGCTCCATCAGACAATGATCTGGCATTATAGTTTAGCAGTGAATAAACAGAATAGAGCTGTGCTCTCATTGAGCTCACATTCCAACAGGCAGAAAGAAACAGTTAACAAATGCCAAAATACATGTGCACATATAGGAGGAAACCTAAAAGAGATGAAGAGTGTACAGAGCAAATGAAGAGGTGGTGTGTGGTGCAGGGTGGAGGTGACTACTATCAGATCCTTCCAACAGGGTAATATGCAAACAAATTGCAAGCTTGACAAGATGTGATTAATTGGTGAAAAAAAGTGAGTAGCTCCTGGGCCTCGACCTGCTCCATCCACCTTCCAAGACTATGTGATGCTAAGTCTTACAGTGTTACGGGAATGAGAGCATCTGACTAAGAAGACGTATGCATCCACATACCCCGGGAACTTCCTGCCTCCCTTCATGGTCTATTTTAAAGCTTGACCTGTGCTTACTTCCCAGTCAGAGTATCCTATTCATGGAGCCGCTGTCACTGTACTCCGGAAAGTATCAGGGATCACAGTACCCACTTGACTTGCTGTGCAAAGCCAAAGGAAGAGCTGGGGACCAGAGGGGGTCAGAGGACTTCTGTAAGGGCCTAATCTGAAAGACAGGAGGATAGAGTCCCTCTATGGCACCATTAGAGCTAGAGAAAACAGAGAGCTCTGGCCCCACCCCAGGATTGTCCACCCTGAAAATGGGAAGTGAGGTACCTTCAACGATGGAGAGGTCCCACCAAGGAGGAAATGTTCCAGCCATGATCTGCTGTTTGGTGTATGTGTGAGGGAGTCTGGGAGCTACCAGAAGGAGACAGATCCCTAACACACAGGCACTGGATGTGCCCAGCCACCGAGTGTGACAGGAGCCAATGCTACTGACGACCAGATCTTCTGCTCCAGCCTGGGTGGCTTCTCTCTGTGGGCATATTGCCTCCTGGCCAACTGAGCAGATGGACCAGGAAACACCCAAGACAGATGTACCAGGAACCAGGGAGGGGCAGGAAAACAGAATCAGGGACGTGGACATTGGATTCTCTGTGAGGTACATCTATTTGGTCCCCTCCTGGCCCTGGTTTAGGTGCAAATGACTTCTGTCTTGGAAAAATGACTCTAAGGCACGTGGCTGTGTGGCTGCCTTCAGCTCTGCTCCTCTTGCAGATTCCAGGTGAGCAGTGCTGGCCCTGGACGGGAGAATCTCTGTCCTGAGTGGAAGAGGACAGGGGTGGGACAGGAAGTGGGGAAGGAGCAGCTGATAGAGGTGAGTGGGGGAAGGAGAGTGGGCAGGAGGGCAGAGGAGTGGCCAAGATTGGCTGCCAGGCTGCTGTGCAGTGCAGGGGAACTGAGGCACCTGCACCCTGGACAGAAGTCAGTGCTCAGTGAGAGGGATGCCTGTGAGTCACTGCCATAATCACACAATCCGAGTGATGTCTTGGTTCCATACACACAAGCACATGTTCTCACCTAGACACCCACACACACAGTTACACACAGTGACGTTCACACGTATGCACATACACATGATCATACAAACACACATGTGTACCCACAGTATTTTCCCACTTGCCCCTTCCCATCTCAGGGACACCCCCGTCTGTGTTCCCACCTTTGGGGGAGGGTGATCCTCATCCTCACTTCCCACTCATGGGTCTGACAAGGCCAGTCTTTCTCCACTGCCTCCTCCAGACCTGAAGGCCTTGAAGACCTGACCCCTGGGAGCCTCTGACCCCATCCAGTTGTGAAAGCCCAGACCAGGGGCTTGTGTTTTCTGGGATGTTTTCCTCTCAGCAGCCCCACCACTGGGATGGGCACTGTGGGGGGATCCTTGAGTGTACAATGTCAGTATGAGGAGGAAGACAGGGCATATGTCAAGGGAATAAACGCACTCTCGGTGCTCTGCTAAGAAGTGGGGGGTGACTGAGTGTCCATCAGAGCCATCCCACCAACCTCATATCCATGGTGACCTTGGAGAGCCTCACCTTGCAGAACATAGGCCCCTACCAGTGTGGGATCCATATATCATGGCACAAAACATTTGATGACTTTTCAGGTGGTGTCCCTACTCCCAGGTGAGTGACCCTTGTACCAGTGCCAGGCTTGCCTGAACACTAGTTTAAAACTTAATTGAGAGACCATGACACTCTAGTTGAAGTGCAAGAGGAGATTTTAATGGGATACCCATCAGTTTCAGTTCCAAGAACACCAAGCTGAACTTACCAACACCAAAAATGACTGAGTTTCACTATCCTAAAGATTCCTCCAGGTCCAGGTGTCCCAACCCTGGATCTCCTCACCCATTTATCCTAGTAGCACCCACTCATTAAGCATCACTCTTTACCAAAGACTGATCATGGCATGGGAGTTGGCAGTGAACAAAAAACACTGAGACCTGTCCTCTCATTGATCACACACTCTGTTGTGCAGACAGAAATAATTGACAAAAACACATGCAACATCATGAAGAAGCATAAATGTCAGAGGTGGAGAATTTCATGGGCTAAAATATGGCAACATGAGGGGTCATTAGGCTATATTTAACTTGAGATTAGAAATGAATGGATAGACAAGGAATGTGGACACCTAGAGGAAAGCCCTAAGCTCAGGGAACAGAAAGTGCCAATGTCCCTCTACGGCAGTTGTCAAACATTAATCCAGTTGAGAGGAATTCTAGATGCCTCTCTGGGTCAGGTGGATCTTTGGGGTCCAGAAATATCTCATTGCCTTTTCCCACAATGTCAATGGGAAATGAACAATTAGTATTAGCTACCAAAGTCCTCGGAAGGTTTGAAATCTGAGAGATTCATTCTTCCTTCTATTCTCCCAACCTCCATCCAACATGGGTGATGGCTGTTCCACTCTTAGATCCAGGGTAAGAGGCATAGCGGAATAAGCTGCTGCCTGGGTGATCTGACTCCACACAAGAGTGGGATGCTGTAGAAAGTGTTAGGGCTCACACTGCTATTGGACATGTTGTGAGAAAGCAAAAGAATGTGGTAGCCCATTTGGGTTCTAAGCTGAATGCTGGCAGAGCATGGTCCCTCTGTGGTCCCCACAAGAGGTAGAGAAATGAACAGCTCTGGTTCCCACATCTAGGTGAGTCCATTCTGACAACAAAATGATTCATCAAAGAGAGTGGAAAGGCCTCAGCAAAGGGGAAATACTTTACATGAGCCCTGCTGTGCGAGCAGGCGTGTGTGCGTGCGTGCGTGCGTGTGTGTGTGTGTGTGGTCACCAGCTGCGGGCTGTGGAAAGGGGGTGGCATTTTCAACACATGGGCTCTGAATGTGCTCAGTCACTGAGAGTAAGAGAAGCCAATGTCATCGAGGTTCAGGGGCATGAGCATTAGTGCAGGCAGCTTCTCTCCCTGAGTTACTTGGTCCTACACATCCCCTGCATCACATCCGGAAAGGGTGGACCAGGAAGCAGAGAGAAGAGGAGAAGAGGGGACACATTCCCCAAGAGACATGGCCTTGTGGTTGCCTTCAGCTCTGCTCCTCCTGCAGGTCCCAAGTGAGTGAGCCCAACCCTGGACAGGGAAACTCCATCTTGAGCAGGAGAGGGCAGGGTTGGGGAAGGAGGTGGGGAAGGTATGCCTGACAGAGGAAAGTGCATCGAGGAGAAGGGTGGGAGGAGGGCAGAGGAGTGGCCGGAAGTGGCTAGCACCTGCCTTACAAGGCCACCAGGCCGCCAGGCTGCAGTGCACAGTGTGGAGGAGCTCAATGCCCTGCACCCAGACAGCCAGTCCTCCCTGAGACATAGATACGACAGACACTCCTGAAATCATACATTCTAATGATGTCTTGGTCCAGGACTCACAGAAGCACACACTCAATTAGTTGCACCCACACATCAGTGTACACACACAGTGTACACAGAGACATACACATAGTCTCACACACATGAACACACAGTGTTTTCCTACCTGACCATGCATCCCCATGAACTCCCCTCTCCCTGTTCCCACATCTGGAGAAGGGCGCTCCTCACCCCTCAGGTCTGACTCCTGGCTCTGGCGCAGCTGGTCTCCCTGGCCGTCTCCTCTAGATCTGAGGGCCTCAAGGACCTAACTCCAAGGAGACCCTGACCCCACGCATTTCTGAAGTCCAAAACCGGGGCTTGTGTTTTCCAGGCTGTTTTCTCCTGAGCAGCCCCAGCACCGTGACAGGCACTGTGGGGGGATCCCTGAGTGTGCAGTGCCAGTATGAGGAGGAAGACAAGGCACGTGACAAGTACTGGTGCAGAGGATCACTTGCGGTGCTATGTGACAAGATCGTGGAGACCAAAGACTCAGTGAGAGAAGTGAGGAGCGGCCGAGTGACCATCAGGGACCATCCCGCCAACCTCAGCTTCACGGTGACCTTGGAGAGCCTCTCCCTGCAGGATACAGGCTCCTACTGGTGTGGGGTTGATGCACCATGGCAAGAAGATCCTGCCGTCAAGTTTATGGTGTCTGTGCTCCCAGGTGAGCCCCTTCCCATTGGAGCCAGAGCTGCCTAAACCTAGCCCTGGTCATTTCCTACCTGAAATAATACTGGGGTAGGAGAGAAGGAGCTGGTGAAGCAGTGACTCGGCATCCAGAGTGTGTGTGTCTGTCAGTGGTGACTGCCTGTCGATCTGTCTGTCTTCAGTGCATGTGTACAGATTTATATGTGTGTACACATACACACAGCCCCACGGGAACACTCGTGCTGTTTGAGACCCTCTATGGGCCCTACCCTGACAGCCTCAGGCCTGAGTCCTTGTCAGGTATGGGGTGGGGCCATCCCTGAGATCAAGCCTCTTTGCTGACTGGTTGGTCTGTCTAGGGTCTTATCCTTTGTGAAAGGGACCTCACCCCTCACCTGGACCTGACTCTATCACCCGACAGGAATGAGACCCTTAAGGAATGTGCTCTCTGCTATCAAAGCTGTCCTGACCTGGGCCTGAGGGGACACTTCTCTGATCTGGAAGGTTCTGAGACATCAGCCTGGCTCTTTGGGTCCTCAGGGCTTCTAAGTGGTCACCAGAGGGACACAAGAAGAAGCTAAGACCCCTGTGTGTGGCTTCCGCTTTCTTTGTGAGACCATGCCCAGCCCCACCAGGTTGATCTGTCTCCCTGTTCTGGGCATCTTTTTAAGGCTCTCACTGGTATGAACCCCAGTGCTCCTCCACATCTACAGATCATTCATTCTTAACAGAAGCTTCCTTGTTTCATGGGATCCAAACTCAACACCCCTATGTAAGGGCTGGGCAGAGTGCCCAGGGCTGAAATTCTGAAGTTGTCTCTAGTTCCTTCATCTGAGTTCTCTCTTCCTGGTTTCAGTTCCCCCAAGTACATATTTCCTTCCCCAGCCCTTTGTGGGTTCCTACTGAAGCACAAGAAATTAAAGTCCCACTGATATTGCTGGGTGTCTGAGAGGAATATACTATCCATCTGGCCTTGGGTCAGGCCACTCCCCATGGGGTCTGCCCGATGTCTATCTCCCTAGACCTTTTTTCCTGTTTATTCCTCCCTCAGAGAGGACTGTCCAGTAGATTATTTAGGGCCATGGGCCTGGACGGCTGTGTAGGGCACACAGGTCCAATCATTCATCATGGATAACCCTACCGTCCCTGTTCACGTGAGGCTTCACTCAGCCATCAGCCCTGCCCCAGGAATCTACTTTTCCCATTTCTCTGCATCAATTTCTGCTCAGTAGACTAGGACAGAGTGAGGGACGTTGGGTCTTTAGCGGACTGAGCAGAGTGAGTGGACTCGCTACATGTGTCCCCAGGAAGGATGAAGGAGGGTACTGAAGTTTCTCTGGGGTTGATTTAGACCTGGTACCAAGTATCTACACCAATGCTCAAATCCTCCTGCTTAGCAAGCCATTTCTCATATCTGCAAGTGTCACCTGGCCACAGTGCACTTTTTTTTTTTTTTTTTTTTTTTGGTACCGGGGATCGAACTCGGGTCCTTGAGCTTGCACAGCAGGCAGCAAAACCACTGAGCTAAATCCTCGGCCCCACAGTGCACTTTCGATGGAATGACAGTAACAGCCCTGGTCAGGACTAGGTGTGTCCATGAGATCTGTTCACTAAGGACATGTGTCCAACAGGCCCAGATGCCACAGAGGTGCCAATGAGGGGGAGACCCCGGGGATGTCACTGGACTTGACCTGTGCTTCACTCTCAGCCTTAGCCACAGCCACAGGCTCCTTCCTTGAGGGTATCAGAAGCACCACGGGGCCTCCTCTGTTCCTGTCTGTGTATACTTGGCGCAGCACCACCAGAGGGGACACCTCCAATCCCAGTCCACAGCCTCGGTAAGGACCTGCATCTGGACGGTGTGCCTGTGCTGGGAGAAGGGAGGTAGAGGGACTGTGTCTCCCTCCTCTGGGTCCCTCCTGAACCTACCGATCACACATGATAGAGTGGGTCCTGCCAAGTGTCAGGTCTTCTTTCAAGACTGGAACACAGCAGGGCCCTCTCAGACACACTCCTGCTTGGATGAAGTTCGTGCTTTACCCAGTGGATTCACACAGTGAACAATTCAGCACAGAAGTTTCTATATCAATGCAGGAATCCAGTTAAAGTGTCAAGAAACAGTTGTCCACTCGGGTTGGGAATATATGTGGAGGGTGGTGGGGACGCTATCTTTTACATCATCAAGGGACCATCAGGGAAGGTCTTGGTTATTAGAAGCCACACAAGTGAAGGCTGCAAGGTTGGAAGGACCAGGCACTCGGGGGTCTGGAGTGAGTGGTCCAGGCAGAGGGGCGGGGGAGCAAGTACAAATGTTGTGTTCAGAAGCCACCAGGACCTGGCCAGGCTGAGAAGTGCAGGTGCTCTTTCCTCTGCCTCCCTCTTCCCCCATCACTGGTCACAAGTGTCAGCTTGTTTTGACAAATTCAGTCCCCTAAGCAGGCAGACTTGAGCTGAGTCCTTCAATCATTTCACTAATAACCATGAATTCTTCAAGCTGACACTGTGAAGGTCCATGGTGGGCACCAGTTATTGTCTGTGATGAGACAAGACCCACCCCTCTGGAAATGTTGTCCAGAGAGGACCAAACATGAAACTAATAGTCTCATTTTTGACTCCTGTACTCTAACTAGTAATCCCTGAATGTGAAGGAACAAGGTAAAAATCCTTCTGGACACAGTTCCCTCCTATATCCCTGGGCTCCCCTTACCTCCTTCTCATGGTCCCGCCCTTTCTATGACCACAGGCCCTAGTTCAAAGCCACTCCCTCATCTGTCTGTCAGGAACATGGGTCCTTCAGGTAAAGCTGCCTTGCCCAGGTGTGGAGTATACAGTTTGCTGTGGATACAGGACCAGGGTATAAAGGACAGAGGCAAGATTCCAGGCACCAGGGCCTCCTCCAGTGAAGAGGCTTATTGTATTATGTCCCCCACAGGCCCCTGTTCAGTAGCATTCACTTCCTGCTCCTGGTCTTCCTGAAGGTGCCCCTGCTCCTGAGCATGCTCAGTGCTATCCTCTGGGTGAACAGGCCTCAGAGAGGCTCTGGATGGAGGTGAAGTCATCCTGAGTATGAAAACCAATGACGTTCCTTGTCCCTCAGGGGCCTGTCTAGAGACACAACCCCTCTGATGGATGAGGATGACCTTCTGACCAGTGAACCCTCTGTCACTCTCCACATATATATTAGAATAATCTTTGCAATCTTCTTTAAAATCTTTCCTTGCTCACCACCCTCATATATCAAAAGGGTTTCTAATCACTGTTTCCTCCTTGAAGTAAGACTGCATATCAGCTTTGCACATATACCTGCCAGCTTAACTTTAAGCCACTGCCAGATACCTCTGAGACCCTTGAAGTCTTCAGTCCTACCTGGCATGTGGCTTTGCTTTTGTTTCACTGTTTTCACAGATAAGGGCAGTTGTTTTACCTTTCTGTGACCATCACACCCATGAACATCCACACTGGTTGAAAAGGGAGCCAGTGTATGACTCTCCTAGTTACTGTATTAGTCTACTTGATTATGCAATTGTTAGTTCATGAAATAACAATGTAGAACTTCAGTGATTCACTGAGCTCTCTCTCATACCTGAATCAAACTGTAATGTTCACTGATCTCAGATTCATGGACCAAAGTGCCATATTGGACCCCTATGCTTGATGTCTACCCAGGACACTTTCCAGAATTGTCTTGACATCTGATCATTCCCTTTCTCATTCAGAATCACCCTGAAAAATGTCTTCAGGCTTCTTTGGAGAAAGATAGTAGAAGATCAGTGTTATCATAGAAAGTTCCTTCTTTACTCCTTCCTCAAGGTGACCTGACATCTTCATCCAGAACTATGGGTTCTTGGACCAGCTTATGATGGAAGAAGTTGATTGATGAGATGTGACAATATTTTATTAGGTGATTGAGTCTTTGTTCACTAGCATAGACCTGTCTGTTGTGTGGATAAAAGAAATGTTTGTCTATTACCCACTGGTCCAGGGACACCATGATGAATTTGCCAACACCAAAGACCAACATGTGAAACACATGATCCACATCACTCAGCCAGCACAGATGTCACCTGCACCAGCACAAAGATGGGACACTGTAGAAGATGTAGATGGTAGAACTAATCTACCATCCTTCTCCAAAGAAGTCTGAAGGAGGCCCAGGACTGGGCATCTTTTTAAATTTATTTTTTTAAGTTTAATTTTTATTAGTACACATTTGCAGTACATCAATAATGATTACATTCCTCATGGGGAGTTGGTATATGCTCATAAGGCATCTTAATTTGTTTTTCATCCCCCCTCCTTCCCCACTCCCTCCATCTCTTGCAAAAGTCTATCCCTTTCCTTTGCAAAAGACCTCTCACTCTCTATTTCCTTTTATCTATCTTTTCTTTCACTCTTTATTTATATTTTGGGTTTCTCATATAAGAGAAGCCATGTGATATCTAGGTTGTGTGTCTGAACTGCATATTTTCCTTGGTTTATTTCACTTAACATTATGGTCTCAAGGTATATTCCTCATCTTACAAATGACTCGCACTTATCCTTCTCTATAATAAAGTATTATTCCATAAATAGCACATTTTTCCTATCCATTCATCTGTTGATAGACAAATACGATTTTTCCAAGATTTAGCTATTATGAATTGTACTGCTATAAACATGGGTCTAGGGATATTACCCCGTGTTTCTATTTAGCAAATATTTGCTGAGTGTGTACCATGGATCAGACAATGATCAAACATGGAAGTTCAGCAGTGAATAAACAGGAAAGGGCTCTGTTTTTATTGAATTTACAGTCAGAAAGAAACAGTGAACCAATACAAAAATACATGTGCACGAAAAGGAGGAAACATACAAGAGATGAAGAGTATATGGAGTAAAACAAAAGGAAGCGGTGACTGGGGCAGAGGTAGAGGTGGCTATTGTCAGACCCTTCCAGAGTGTAATTTGTAAGCAAAGACGAGCTTGACAAGTCATGATCAATTCTGGACGGAAAGTGAGTAGCTCCCGGGCCTTGACCCACCCTCATCAACCTTCCAGGAAATACAGCAAAAAGGACAACAATACTATGTCCCCACCTTCCTGTTTCTGCCCTTCACACTTCTGAACTCTGTTCACTCAGTTCTCTGTCCCAACTCTCACTGGGGAGTGGAGTTTGACAAGAGGACAAGACAGGATCGTGAGGGTCTCAAGGTGCTATGGCAGCTCCTCCACACCTACATCTGGGACATGTACTCTGACTGAGGACTCAGAACCAGGCTGGGACACTGCGGAAGGTGTCAGCATCCACAGTGGTAACTTGCTGAGTTATGTGAAGCCAGAGGAAGAGGTGCGGACATCAGGAGTCAGGACATTCTGTTGGAGCCTAAACTGAGGTTGGTAGAACACGGTCACTCTGTGATCACTATTAGAGACAGAGAAAATGGAGAGCTGGGGCCCTCATTTCCAGGATAGTTCCAGGATATATCTTAGAGGGAGGAGGTCCCACCACTGAGGACATGTGCCAACTAGGCTCTGCTGTGCAGGTATGTGTGTAAGACTATGAGTCCAGCATCGGCCAGCTGTGGAAAGGGGACAGATCCCCAGTCCACGGGCCATGTACATTCCCAGTCACTGGGAAGGAGAGGAGCCAATGGCCCTGACACCTGGTGGGGAGGGGCCCTACCACCCCAGGAAAGTTCTCTCCATGGACTTCCTGCACCCTGCCCAGCTCAAACATCATACAAGATTTGGTGGCCCAGGGACAAACTTCTGATGTTTTCTTTGCAGCCAGAAGTTTGACTGCTGTATTACACTCATTCAATGAACTGACGGAAAATATTGAAGTTTATCATGAGTTTTGGTTTGAGGGAGCCACAAATTTGGCAACCAAACTTGATATTCAAATGAAACTCCCTGGTAAATTTCATAAGGCTCAACAAGGTAACCTGGAATCTCAGTTAACCTCTGAGAGTTACTATAAAGAAACCCTGAATGTCCCAACAGTGGAACACATTATTCAGGAACTTAAAGATATATTCTCAGAACAGCATCTCAAAGCTCTTAAATGCTTATCTCTGGTACCCTCAGTCATGGGACAGCTCAAATTCAACACATCAGAGGAACATCATGCTGACATGTACAGAAGGGACTTACCCAATCCTGATACACTCTCAGCTGAACTTCATTGTTGGAGAATCAAATGGAAACACAGAAGGAAAGACATAGAGCTTCCATCTACCATTTATGAAGCCCTCCATCTGCCTGACATTAAGTTTTTTCCTAATGTGTATGCCTTGCTGAAGGTCCTGTGTATTCTTCCTGTGATGAAAGTTGAGAATGTGTGCTATGAAAATGGACGAAAGCGTCTCAAAGCATACTTAAGGAACACTTTGACAGACCAAAGGTCAAGTAACTCGGCTTTGCTTAACATAAATTTTGATACAAAACATTATTTGGATTTAATGGTGGACACATATATCAAACTATATACAACTAAATCAGAGCTCCCTACAGATAATTCAGAAACTGTTGAAAATACCTAAGAGACTTTTACAGTGGGCTTTTTCTTATATTTGCTATTTGAAAGAAAAGCTATAAGGGATATGTAAGCCCCTAATCACTGAATATGTTAGCCCACAGGCCTGTCATTGAATATATTAGCCATTGATAATCTCCATATTTAAATGGCCCCTCTGAATCCTCGTGCACCTGAGACCTGTCTGTTCTTCTCCATGGTTCCGCTGCCTGCCTCGCAAGCACAAGGTCTCGAGTTAGATCCCCGGTACCAAATTTTTAAAAAAATGGCAGAAAATGGCATTGTAAGTGCCACACTTCACTTTGGCGTGACCTCTGCTGGTGGCATTATGGAATTGTTTTAGTGAAGTCATTTTAGACAACACACTGTCATTGTGGATCCGCTTTCAAGTATTGAGTTGTCAGTTTTTGAAGAAATGAATTTTGAGGTGGTGTGGGAGAAAATGCATCTCATAAAATGTTACGGTGAAGGCCATCATTGGCCTGTGATTAGTAGGAGTTTTAAGTGTGTTATTAAAAATCTAATGGGCAGTTAAGGGAATTACTAAAGAGAAGTTTATGAGCCTACCAGATTTCAATGTAGATTTTGCCTTTATTAAATGAACTTAAAAAAGAGGTTACAGTTAAAGCTGGAATGGAAGAGCTTGGCATTGTTATTCCACATCTGGTTATTGCTGTTTACATTCCTTTGTGGAACGTACATCGTCATAAGCTTCTTAGCAGGTAAATGTTGAACACTTCCGCTTCATCATCAAGGCAGAATCAGAGGCCATCCACTCAGGGAACTGACTCGTCTGTTTTCTTGTCTTTTTCCATGACTCTTATCTATTGCCTCATCTTGATTTATAAGCAAAACTGAAAACCTACAAAATGAATGTTTTGTGGTTTATCTAGAAATAATACAGAAAATAATTGCTGTTATTTTTGGTGAAGAAAATTTTGTACAGTTTATTTCAATCTAAATAAAATGTGAATTTTGTTTTAAAAAAAAAAAAAAAAAAGATTCAGTGGCCCAGGAGGCACAAAGGGGCAGAGAGGCAGAAATGGGAACATGGGCATTATTCTATATTTTGTTTCCTCCTGGACCTGGTGCTGGTGTAGGTGATATCTGTACTAGAGAAATGATCCCAAGTGACAAGACTGCATGGCTGCCTTCAGCACTGCTCCTTCTGCAGGTCCCAGATGGCCAGGACCAGCCTGGGACAGGGGAAACACTGTCCTGAATGGGAGATGACAGGACTGTGAAACAAGGCAGGGAAGGAGTAGCTGATAGAGTTAGGTGGAGTGAGAACAGAGGGCAGGAGGAAGAGGACTGGCTAGAAGCAGCCAGTACCTGTTCTACAGGGGCCTCTAGGTTGCAGTGCAAAGTTGGCTATGGCTCTGGATAGCGTTAACACAAAGAGAGAGAGGCACCCATGATAGTCGTTAGCATAACCCTATACTCTAGATGATGTCACGGTCCAACACATACACAAGTACACATTCTCACATAGGAAGACCCACCCACCACCCTGGGTCTGGCAAGGCCTGTCTTCCTGTGCTGCCTCCTCAAGATCCAAGGGCCCTGAGGACCTGACCCCATCTGTCACCTTGCCCATCTGTGAGGGCCCAGAACTGGGGCATGTGTTTTCCAGGCTGTCTCTCTCTTGGTGTCCCCAGTGCTGTGACTGGCAACATGGAGGGATCTCTGAGTGCACAGTGTTGGTATGAGGAGGTATTCAAGCTGTATGACAAGTACTGGAGCAAAAAAACCCTGCTTGGACTACTTGAACAATCTCCCAAGGTGGTGGAGACTAAAGTCTCAGAGAGGGCAGTAAAGAGAGGCCGAGGGTCCATCGGGGCCATCCTGCCCACCTCAGCTTCACAGTGACCTTGGAGAGCCTCCCCTAGAGATGCAGGCTTCTACTAGTGTGGGGTTGATACCTCCTGGCACAAAGCATTTGATGACTTCTACCTGGTTGTGACGTCCACGCTCTCCGGTGAGCCTCCACACACCAGAGCCACGGCTGCCTGACTCAAGGCCTGGTCATGCCCTCTCCAAAGAAAGGAGTGGGGTAGGAGAGAGTGTTCTTGGCACATTGGTGACTCAAGATACAGTGTATGTGCATGGGTTTGTCCTTGCCAGTGTTGCAGCACATGTGCATCATATGTGACTGTGTGTGTGGAGTGTCTCTTCCTGTGTATACAAACGTGTGTTTGTTTGTGTGTAGTCACAGTCTCAAGCCTGAATCTTTCCAGGGTGAGGGGTGCAAGTTTTCGTGAGAACTGGGCTCTTTTCTGATTGGCTATCCTTAAGAAGGCCACACTGTCTCTGGAAGGGACCCTATATTTCACCTGGACACATCTCCATCTTCTCAGTGGGAATAGGACCCCAGGGAATTTCTTTCCCTCTATCAAAGCTGCCCTGACCCTGGGTCTGAGTAGACATCTCCTTGCTGTGCATAGTTCTGAGACACTAGCCTCACCACAGTGGTCCTGGGAGCTTCTCAGTGGCCCCCAGAGGGACATGAAAAACTCAGACCTCTGTGGGGCTTAGTGTCCCCTCAAGAGACCCCACCCAGCCCCTCCAGGCTGAACTGTCTTCCCCTCTTTCTGCCACCTTTTACCACAGGAGAGAACCCAGACAATCCCCCTGAAAGGACCTCCCTTTGGCCAAAGGGACAAATGGGACGGAAATGGGCTCCCATTGCTATCAACACCAGGGCTCCTCCAGATCTGGACTGATTTTTCTGTAAGAGAACCTCCCATGTCTCATGGAAACCAAACATAATGCCTCTAAAAATTAAGGTTAATGCCTGGGGCTGAAACCGATTTTCTTTAGTTACTCTGAGTTTCTTGGTTTCATTACCCTGTTGTGGAAGTTTCCTTCTTCCAACTTTTGTGGGTTCATACTGAAGAGCAAGGAACTAAAATCCCACTGATACTATGAGGCATATTTAAAGGGCACACTCCACGGGGTCCACTAGGTGTTATTCTCTCTACATATTTCTTCCTGGCCATTCTGACCTCATGGGCCTGTCCAAGTGAGACATAAAAAAGCCTGATTCTGCCCCTTTTTCCTGTGCCAGCCAGAGGGGGTGTGTTTGGCTGATAACTGCCATGCCCCTCACTTCCCTTTGCTCCTGCCCGCCATGGACTCCTGAGGAAGTACTGGAAGAGCTTGCCTTGGTGTCTTCCTGCCTCACTTAGGGTTACCTTGTGGCAGCTCCCCAGCTGCTTGGACTGCAGGTGGGGCTTGGTTAACAACAGTGGTGCTTCCCCCACTCTTAATGCTCCCTCGATGCCTGCTGCTTCTAAAGAAGTGGCAGGGTAACTGTCTGTAATGCAGCAAAGACAGGGGATCTAGGCACATTATTAACATCCTTGATGTCTCCAAGGCCTAATAAGCTAGCTCCCATGGAGGCCTTACCATTTTCAAGGGAATATAGCAGCTGTCAATCAAACAGCCCTGTCTCCCAACATTTGATCAGACTGATCTGCAACAGCTGTGACTGCCCTAGTCACCTGCTCTGATCCATAAGATGTCTGCCCTGGCTATAACATGCTTGAAATTGAACCAAGCAGTAGAGGGAAATGTGTACCAAACAGGAGGTTTGAATCAGAAGACTTGAGTTTACACTTATCTGGACTCACTGTAGCTATGTAAGCGGCTCTTCTCTTTCACCCCTCAGGTTGGTCCAGGAAGGCTCCTGCTGGCATAATGACCCTTCTTTGCTGCAGCACAGGCTCTGCCCAAATAAATCCTCACTCAGGTAATCCTGTAAACCTGCTCCTGATTTATTTGTTTCTTGAGTAGAGTAAGCTCTGAAGTTCCTGTAAATCTACTCAGGATTCTATGCTGACTGGTGTGGATAGAGCAGTTGCTCGGAAAAAGAGCTATAAACATTTGGGGCAATTAGTCCTGGAGAGTTCCAGGGAGCAGCAGCCAATGAAGCACAGCGATAGAAACTGGCAGGGTTGACCAGCAGCATCTGGCATGAGCCAGCCCCAACTGGCAGAGGCCAGAAGCAGCAGAGACGGGCAACTGGCGGTGTTGTTTGATGGTGTCTGGTGTTAACTGGTGTCGACAGATGGCATCAAGGCTTAGAGGTATAACTCTGAAGGCCAAGAGATGTTGGCACTCAAAGCCCAGGGCCACTAGCCAAGCTGTACTTTGCTGATTCCTGATTTTAGATGAATCAAGCAGAGGAATCTTTAACTTACTGGCAACATCTGATGAACATGTAGGGACTCCTCCTTTCTGAGGGTCCCTGGGAAGAGGTCAGACAACACCTTAGGGACAAGTGGCTGCCTGAACCTGTGCTTCATTGTCAGCCATGAGGTCCCACCCTGGCTGTCCCTGACTACATGGACCTCCCCATCTGATCAGTACTGACCCACCCTCCCTGTTGCCTCTGTCTTCTGCCCTGTAGCCAGCTTCTGTCTCTTGTCTCTGCTTCCTTTTCCCTTGTCCATGAGATATCATTCATTTTTCATTTCCTGGTTAAGAATTCCCGATATTTTAAAGGGCTCTCCCCTCAGATGCTCAATTGGGATTAACTAGTTTTATAACTATAATGAAGCTTTATAACTGCATTCTAAATTATTAATTTGGAATTGTGCCTTCTAAGGAATTGAATACCCTTGTATCTAAGTACTTAGAGATTCCCTTTAGCACTTGAAATTACATTTTTCTGAAATTGGGTGTAGTTTGAAAATAGTCTGGCTTTAGGTGCATACTATTTACCCACACTGGGGCAGGTTGAGGCAATCAACCCTGTTCGTGTGTCAGGATATCTGCTGGGAGGGATATCCACAAGTGAACAGGTAGAATCCACAGGTAGGCAACCGCAGTAAGGTGCTTTGGTGGAATTAATCAAATGCCAGACTGGTTGCACCTCTTTGGCCCTTGGTCCAACCAGTCTAGCTGTGACTTGGTTTGGTACATGTAGTTCAGGTTGTTGGCTTTGTTTGTTGGCTCAGTGAAGCATTGGTTCTTTTTCTGTTGGAAACAGATTTTTTGGGGAGTCTGAATCCCTCAGATTGCCTTGGATTTGATGTATGCTACTTTCTGCTCAGTATTGCTATTGTGTTTGTGAAGGTGATTTGTGACGGACACACTTTTGGATTGTGTACTTTTCTGGGAAAATATTGGTCCTGAGGTTTATTTGGTGTGCCAACTATTGTGGTCCAGTCTGTTATTGTCTTTCTTGTGATTCTGGCAGGAGCATCTATCTTTCTTAGAGGTATCAAGGGCATATAATATGAAAGGAGAGTTTTTGCTTTTGGTATTTGATGGCTCTGACTTTCTTATCCCAGGTAGTCCCCAGAAGGGTAGAAAGTCCAAGGTTTTTGGCACTCAACTGCTCTCACTTATAAAGGTCCTACCGACCATGGGAGTCACAGAGAGTATTCTAAAGGACTCACCTCTAGGATGTATTTAGCTAATTGGAGCATGTTTAAAGAAAAAACTCCAGAAAACAAGAAAGCTGATCTTCTTTCATGAAACAGTACAGCTTCTGTCTGAATTAGAAGATCAAGAACACTGGCTGGAAAATGAGTCCCTGAATTACAACACTTCTCCACCTATAATTATTCTGCAGGGGCAAGGTGGCAAATAGAGTAAAGTTCCTTATATCCAAGCTTTTGTGGCTCTATACCTGGGTAAGAATTGTGGAATCTCTGCACTCCTCTCAGACTCCTTACTAATCCTTGATTCTGTTCTCTCCAGGGATTGGCTAAGGGAGGAAGAGCCACTCTTTAGCTGTATGTGCCTTTCTCCGTGTCAGATACAGGCATATGTAAACAAAAGTTTCACTGATTCTCTGAGGATCCTGGTTGCTTTACTGATTAAATTAGGGGTTGGCTTTGGCCCATCTCTCCTGGCTAACATTACTTCAACTAACACAGTATTGTTTTATGTCAATTGTATGAAATTTGTCACTTAACGGTGGTCTGGTGAGAATTTCCAGCAGTATGGCTATATTCCATTCTGCTTTTTGGATAACTATATAACAGTTCTGTAGTTTGAAGACCTGACTCAATGGTCGTGGTAGGGGTAGCTCTGGACCTCTGGGATAGGCTAGTGTCGAGGCAGTAGTGTTGGATTTATGAAGTACGCTCCTTTCCCAGTGCCCACACTTACATCTTGTGGTGTTTGGATATCCTACATGTTCGTTTGATGGATGCTAGTGAGGAGGGAAGCTCTTTGGAGGGACGTGGTAGTACTTCTAAGGCACATTAGGTGTCCCAGTGCAGAAAGTGCTAAGGATTCAGAGGATGCACACACAGAATCAGAATGGCCTTCAGGACTGGTCTTTGAGTGTTCAGGGGCCAAGTTGACTTGCTCTACAAAATGTGTATTGACAGTAAAAACCATTAAAGACAATAGCCATCTCCATGCCATAGCATTTGGTTACATGTATCATAGTTGTGCTTTCAATCCTTAGGTGATATATAAATGCACTTGGACTACAATTGATGCCAGTTTTGGGACAAGCCATTTTTGCTTTGTATTATTTGGGTTTTATTTGGGTTCAGTTTCAATCACATAGTTGTGGTCCTGTAGACCCCTTGGAAGCAGAGTCATGACTAGTTACATGCCTTGGATTTTTTGATCTGCTCATTCCATGTTGGAGGAGATGTGAATATGAGGGCAAGAATGAGAGATTCCACTGCAGTGAACACAGGATGGCAGTAGGAAACAACGGATAAATAGAGACACAGGTACCCAGCATGTTCTCAGTGTTGGTGCTAAAGCAGGATGCACTTTTACATTTCAAAGACCTAAGGCTTGAGTTGTCCAGGGGAAGATTTGTGTTTTGCTTCTGGTTGTGAGCAGGTGTAGTGTGTGTGTGTGTGTGTGTGTGTGTGTGTGTGTGTGTGTTCAGGAGATCTTGCACAACGTGAATTTTGCATTGGGTGTCATGCACAAGGGTGAAGGCACTGAAGAGGAGATAAGAACACCAAGGTTTAATTGCTTTAGGAGTAGAAATCTACAGATGTCCTTAGGTCGTGCTTCCTAGTAGCACTTGCTGCCAGATACTAACTGGGTGTATGCCCTAGATCAACTTTGAAGCAGCTTCAGAAGATGGACTATTATCTTTTAGCTGCCCTTAAGATTAAGGAAAATAAAACATCTCAGAAGGCAGAAGGTGTTACTACTGGCAGGAGGGGGGGTCTCTAAGGAGAGAGGGTAGGGGTCTCCTGTAATGACTTTCTGCCTCTCTTCAGGTCTTTGCCCTCACTCCTGCAAAGAATGAAGAAGTGGGGCTCTTAGCAGAAAATGGGAGAGTCAAGATTGATATAATGGAGGGCCGGGGATTTAGCTCAGTGGTTCCGGCACTTGCCTTGCAAGCACAAGGTCCCGAGTTCGATCCCTGGTAGCAAAAAAAGGATTGATATAGTGTAAAGCAAAAGTTTGGCAAATGCAAATGTGGCAAAAGCAGAAGAAGAGCCATCTTAGCAGCAGAGTGGAGCATCCTGCTCAGGATGGCCCAGTGAATATGAGATGTGCCTGTACTTACGTGGGTAAACAGTTTTGTTGATTGGTGTGGGTTAGGCCAATCAGAATCTTAGCCTTTGTCTCTGGGAAGGGGACAAGGTCATTTGGAGATTTTTCTTAAAGCATGAGTAACATTTTCATGCATTTTTTAAGCACATGGTACACAATAAGCATGTGATGATCTTACAGTTGTCAGCCACAGATAAGCACGTGATGATTTTACAATGTTAGTCAGTTGTGCTTTGCCCTGGGTTTTTGTTTATGTCCCTCTAAAAAAGGGAATGTCCCTGCCTAAAGAAGGGAAGATGAGGCAAGTGAAAAGAGGCTAACACTCCCAATTTTTTCCTATGATGACTGGAGGGGTGCACGGTTTGGTCAACAGTTCTCATGCCCTCTCCCTTGCCTACCTTTGCTCCCCATCCATTTCCCCCAAAGAATAGACTGGAAAAATATAGCTTGGTGTCCTCCTGGGTTACTTACTAGTCACTCTAGGATGCAATGACAAGAGGTGTGGCTCAGCTGTCAGCTGTAGTGTTGCTTTTCTGGAGAAGCAGCAGGGAAACCACTCCTAACATGGTAGAGATCAGGGAGTGATCTGGGTTCATTATTAATATTTTCGGTTTTCCCAATAAGCTGTAGTAAATACAGCTACCCTTTCTGAAGTTTCCATAGTTTAATCCTACCACTTTTGGGGAGATACGATACCTGTCAATCAAACAGCTGCATCTCCCCAACATTCTGCCCAACTGCTGCCCTAACTGCTGCAAGTATCCTGGATGCCCCACTGCAGCTCAGGGAGATGTCTGCCCTGAGCACAGCAGGCTTGAGTTTGAACCAAGCAGTAGGCTTATATCAGAAAACTTGGTTTTAGACCAATTTGGACCCAAATTTGAATATGGACCAATCACAGGTCAGAATTTGGGCCAGTCATAGGCCTACACTGCTATATAAGCAGCAATTCCCTTACATTTCTCTGGCTCATCTTGGAAGGCTTCCTCTGGTGTACTGACCCCTCTGTGTTGCAACACAGGATCTGTTCAAATAAAGTCTAGCTCTGGTAATTTTGTAAATCTGCTTGAGATTTGTTTCTTGAAGAGTGTGGGCTAGGAAGTTCCTATAAATCTACTCGGGATTCTTATCCCAAGTAATGTGGACAAAGTGGTCACTTTAAAAGCAAGAGTTATGAACACTAAGAGCCTTGAAAAAAATCCAGAGATCAGCAGCTAATGAAGATGAGTAGCAGACCAACAGACAACAGAGTTGAATTACAGCACCCAGCACAAGCCATGTTGACTCACAACAATCAACAGTGGCAGAGACCAGCAACTGGAAGAGTTGATTGATGGTATCTGGTACTAGGCTGACATTGACCAGTGGTGGCCAGCAACGACAGAGATCTGTTGCTGGCAGTACTGACCTATGGATGCTACCTTAACTAGTGTTGACCACCATCAGATCCCAGAGCCATAGCACTAAAGGCTAAGTGTCATTAGTGCTCGAAGCTTGGAGATGCTAGCAGAACTGCACTTTGATGATTCATGATTTTATCTGGATCAAGCAAAAGAACCCTCAACCCCACTTCTGAATGTGAGACTTATGGAACGTTTTTATTTTAGAAGGGAAGGGGTTTATTTGGCTTACAGTTCTTAGAGGTTTTAGTTCATAATCAGCTGACTCTAAGGGATGGCACAGCAGAAACAACATGGCACACAAAAAGCAGCAAAGGCAACAAGAGAGAGGTTAACAGTATCTCTCTGTGGGAACATTTCAAATCTCAGCCATAATACATGTGCACTGACATTTCTCTTTCTCTCCTCTTTTCTCCTTCTTTCTGTTCCCTCCAGTTCGGCAAGTGAGAATGTTAGCACAAGTCTGTAGCAGCATTTTTCCTTGTCCATTGCCCTTCCAACCAAACCTGCTCTCCTTGCTTGACCTGCACAAGATAAACATTACCATTCCAAAAGGTACAAATAGGAGGATAGAAAGGAACAGGACCAAATCAAGTCCAAAATCCTGCAGCACAAACATTAAGTCCTGGGCCGGGGATTTAGCTCAGTGGCAATGTGCCTGCCTTGCAAGCACCAGGACCTGAGTTCAATCCCCAGTACCAAAAAAAACCCCAAAAAACATTAAGTCCTATAGTTCCACGTTCAGCATCCAAGGCAATCTGACAAGATGTGAACTCCAAAGGGCTTGGGTGGCCCCACCCCTATGGCAGAGGTGGTTGTAGCTCCCACAGCTTCTCTCTGGGGCCAGCTCTGTTCCCTCCTTGCAATTTTCCTCAAACCATCCACATTCCTGGCTCCTCCAAACTTCTGGGGTCTCCACTGCCCCTTTGGCTTCACACTCACAGCTTCACACACTGCCCTCTCAGCGCCACCCTGCCTGGCCTTCTGAAATCTCGGTAGAAGCCTTCCTGACTCCACAAGTCTTGCATTCTGTATGCACCAAAAACCAGCACCACGTGGAAGACACCAGGATCTGCTGCCGGCTAAAGCAGCAGCCAGGTTTCCTTCTCTCTTGGCTGTAGGGCTCAAGTGCTTGGATCTCTGAGCACTCTGAACCCAATCATGAGGAACAAATTCCCTAGGCTGCCACCATTCTGGACCATGGTGCTGTGGAGCTCTCTTCTTAGCAAAGTCTTTCACTTTTGCAATTTGGAGGTGGCAAAGGCTGGAATCCTGCTGGTTCCTTTGATGTCCTCAGGCCATGTTTTCTGAAAGACTCAGCTTTTTTTTTTTTTTTTTTGGTAGCGGGGATCGAACTCATGTCCTTGTGCTTATGCAGCAGGCAGCGAAACCACTGAGCTAAATCCCTGGCCCAGCTTTTTCTTGTTAGTCTTTTCAGTGATCAATTTCTCCTGTTTCATCTTTGCAGGTAAGAACTTTACTGGAGCTTCCCTTCTGGCCAAACTCAAAATGTTTTAAATTATTCTTCTGGGCTCTTCTTAGCTCTTGATTCTCAACATAAATCTGGCTAACAGTCCCCAACATCAGCCGAACCATTGCCTTAACATTAGACTGCCTTGTAATTTCTTTTGCAAGATTCTTTAGTCTGCCACACTTAATCTCAGTCTCAGGAAAAGTCTCTGGACATGAGATGCATGCAGACAAACTTTCTGCCAAACCCTAACACATATTGTTTGGAGTCCAATAGCCAGTGCAGTCCTTCTTTCCAGCAGAAACCTCCTGATCCTGGTCTTTGCCAGCAACATTTCTATTAGCATTCTGATCTTTTGAGCTCTGACCAGAATCTCTCATCAAGTACAGCCTAAGGCATTCCATGGCTGCTTTTTCAGCCAGCATCTCCAAAACTTTTCAAATTCTTCCCACAAGCCAGTTCCACAGACTCCTGAACCTCATGGTCAGGCATAGTTACAACAACAACCCCACTTCTTTGGTACCAAATTCTTACTTATTTTTCTTGTTGCTGAGACAAAATACCCAACACTCACAAGTTAAGGGAGGAAAGGTTTATTTAGCTCACAGTCTATAGAGGTTTCAGTCTGTAGTTGGCTGGCTCCAAGGCAGGGTGACATGGCAGAGGGGCGTAACAGAGGAGAAACAGTTCACAGCAAAGCAGGGCAGGCAGAAAGCAGGAAGCAGGAAGTCCAAGCAACAAGCAACCTTCTGTCCCTTATACTGGATCCAGGCTACCTGCCCTTAGTGGGGGTAGCACTCACATCCTTAATCCTAGCACCCTTAATCCTTGAATTGCGTCATGAGTCAGTACCACACTCTCCTCGATCTTAGCATCACATCCATGCTCCCAGCTGCACAAACCCTAGATCCAGCCACATCCGAAAAGCCCCACCTATGATCATACAAGGCTTTAGGGCAGACATCTAGACACAAGCCATAACTGTGCCCTTTATCACTGAGGAACAACTGCTATCTCGTCTTCTTTTAATAGGAAGAGGCTTTACCCCAGGCAAAGAACTACTGAGAAATAATTTTGGCAAAACACCAAACTCCTGAAAAATAATTGTATTATGATCTATGTGCTTGTTATCTATTTATCCATTCACCCACACATCCATCTATCCAGGCTATATATTGACAGCCTCCGAATGTGAGCCTTTGCTACTTTTGTTCTAAATCAAAGAAAAATCTCATCTTTTGTATCATTTCAATATCTCACTTTATTTTCTTGAAAGCAGTTGCAAGTGGCCCCCGACACACCCTCTAAAGCAATGGTTCTCCTGGGGGCAGAGGAGGTAAACAGAGAGTGGAGGGCAGGGATGCTGCTAAACACTCTAGTACCATGCACAGAGCAGCACCCCAGTTTCAACAGTGCTGAGACTGAGCAGCCCTGCCCTATGGAACCCACTACCCAGCTTGAGGACCTCCATGCATAGGGAAATGCAGGATGGCGATCCCGAGTCCTATCTCGATGAAAGCTGCTGTCCTGAGCTCAGGCTTGGGGAGCCCTGGAGGTTCACGGTGGGACTCTACTGTCTGGCTTTGTCTCTCAGGTTCCTCAGCCCCTCCTGTGAAAATCTGGTGCTCCTTCTTCAAGTCTGGATGGAAAAACACTGCAAGGAACTCGCTGGTAGCTGTTTTCTATCTGCTATCATTAATCAAAGCTCCCGGACCAGGACTGACTGAAAGTTCCCTGCAGTCTCACCTTCTGGGGGTCCACTGTGTAGAGCAGCTGGGACAAGCAAGATCCTGCAGTGGGAATGTTCAGCATCTTGGGGTATATAAATGCATTTGTTAAAGGAGGACAAGGAGAGATGCCATCGTATTGTAAAAAGAGCAGCGATCTTGGAAATCAGAGTATCTAGGATTTATTCTTGGCTGTGCCTTTTACTCACTATTTGATCAAGAGTCAATGATTCCTACCTCTCTGAGTCTCAGTCTCTGCTTTAATTAGGGATGCAATAAGGATTAAATTAGATAAGGGAATGCCACGTAATGCAGTAATTATCCCAGTAAGTATCAGTTTGGGTTTCCTTTCTTTCTTCCCCCTGATGTACAAGACTGCATTCTTGATCTTAACAATGATGGTGATAGTGATTAAAGTTGTCAGATTTATGCATAGCTTACTGGGAAGGCAGCATCTTACTATCATGCAGGATACTGATTTTTTTTTTTGTACCGGGGATCGAACTCGGGTCCTTGTGCTTGCACAGCAGGCGGCGAAACCACTGAGCTAAATCCCCAGCCAGCATCTTACTATCTAATCCTCATCCTATCCTGATAGGAAATAGGGTGAGCATGAAGCACTTTCATGCATGTGCACACCTCACTTCCCCTCCCTTCTGTCTTCATTTCTTCCCGTCCCTCATCTTATTCTGTGTCCTCACTCTGACTGCCAGAGCAGCCTCCCTGCATCTACCCACTGACCCTGAACCCAGAAAAACAGCAGAGCAGAAGGCAGCCCTGGAACCCTGGTCCCCTGGGCCATTTCTCTAGTAGCGAGGTCCCAGGCATTTATATACCATGGAGTACTACTCTGCCATAAAGAAAGATAAGCTTGAGTCATTGGTGGGGAAAAAAAAATGGATGTACCTTGCGACCATAATGTTAAGTGAAATAAATCAGACACACAAGCTTAAACATTGCGTGGTTTCTTTTATGTGAGAAACTCAAAATATAAGGAGCAAGACAATAGATAACAGAAAATAGGAAGGTAAATCTTTTACAAAAGGGAAGGGGGCTGAGAGATGGGGGAGGAGGGATGGAGAAGGAAAGGGGATGAAAAGAGAATCAGGGTGTGTTATGTGTATGCACCAACACAGTGAGTGTGTAATCATTACGGACTTGCAAAGGTGAAGTAATAAAAAAGAGAAATTGGAGGAAAAAAATACAGTGGACTCTTGACTTACACACTCAATTTGCTCTCTACGGGTGGTTGTCATGTTGCGGAAAAGTTTTAGATAACTTAATAGATTGCATATTAAGGTAGTTGTAGAAGCCAAATAAGTAATGTGTTCTTTTAAGATTTGCTTTTCCCATAACTCCTTGTTCAAGGTGAGGATTATCTGACTCTAACCTGCAACTTCATTAACCTAACAAAGTTACCATGCCAGGGTGAATTTACAATGTATGTGTGCCTATCTTGTGTCTGTGACTTGTAAATAGGAACTGGAATTGTATTTACACATCAAAGACCACTAGGGATGAGATAATGGCTAAAAAGGATATAAAAAAGGAAACGCTGAACAAAGCGGGGGCGGATATTGACCAGACTGGTTTCTGGCATTCCCGTCCGCTCGTGAGAAGAAATTTTACTATTTTATCCAAATTCCTTGTCTCTGTGTATTTCTTTCTGAGATTTCTGCAACAGTAACTCAAGTTGGTCAATGAAGGCTCAGGCTCCTCTACACAGCCTTCAAAGTCTCTCTCCTGTACACAGACAAATCTCAGGGTCCTTAGAGAGACATTGGCCCAGGATTTCTCAATTAACCCCACAAAGGAAAGGATGTTGTCATGTTCCTTCCCGAATCTGTATCTGAGACCATCTGGAAGCACAAGCAGCTGGCATTTGGGTCATAACTCAAGACTTTAGTCATAAGTTAAAACTAAAATTCCAGTCATAACCCAAGTTGTTCATATATCAGGGCGGTCATAACTCGAGGGCCAACTGTAGCTCCTTTCCTGTAGGCAGTGTCAGCGATCCCATGTGATACAGGCACAGCCTGGCCTTGTCTGGATGAGTCTAGTTAATTGTAGGGCCCAGTGCAAAGTGAAAACAGAACCTCTGCTCCAAATTTAAGAATTTTAAGACAGCAAAAGCAAACCAAGCATGAGGCCCTGCTCACCCAGGGCCCTGGCACAAGCGCCCACCCGTGAGACTGGCCTCATCTCTGGCCCTGGGAGTACAGATCAGACTCTGTGCTCCTCTGGGTGCTCTAATCTTCTGCTCTGGCCCTCCCCACACTCCAGAGGCCCAGGATGAATTCCTGTCTCCATTACACACTCCTTCCCCAAAGCCTCACCATTGATCTGAGCGGCTCTTTCTTTTTGCCGAAGATTTTCAGGGAGGTAAACTTTTCAATACTTCAAAAGGAAACTCAGATGTTACCCAATAGGCACAAAATACCCTGGAGTATTTATAAATGGAGATGCAAATTTGGAATGCCTTATTCAAGAATTTAGAGTCGTGTAACTGGAAAACTCTAAATTCAGGTATTCTATTCTTTTTTTTTTTTTTTGGTACCGGGGATTGAACTCAGGTCTTTGCACTTGCGCAGCAGGCGGTGAAACCACTGAGCTAAATCCCCGGCCCTTTGGATGTTCTATTCTTAAACTGCTTCTCTTAGTTTAACGTTTCAGTAAAATATTTCATGATTGTTCATTTTTTGCTACATTTGGAATTTTCACATTTGGAGAGGCTCTACAGGCCATGGGGGGTGTGTAGGTGTGGTGTGTGTATGTGTGTTGTATATGCATGTGTGATGGGAGGAAGCAGGACCTGGGAGCTGATAAACCATATCCCTCCTTTCAGACTGGGCAGGTGGTTATGATAAAATAAATAAAGGTAAGTGGAAAGGAGACAAGGAAAATCATAATTTAAAAACTACTTTTAAGAAAAACTACAGCTTCAGGACACAAAAGCTACTCAAGCCTTGTTCCCTTTCAGAAAAGTCACTCCAAAAATTTCCTAAAGGTCTTAATTGTCTTTAAGCCTGTGGGTTAAGCTCTAGGGCCGTTATTTTTCACTTAGAAATTGTCCTTCCTCCCACAGACTGCCATGCTCAAGGAAGCAGCAACATTGGTGGGCAGCATATCTCAAGCTCAGACACATGTAAACGGTTTGCATTCTAACCTAGCCCACAAAAGGAGTAACCGACACACAGCAGGCGCACACATCCTCCATCGCCTATCTTGAGGACAACTGTAAGACCATGAAACAAGCCCCAACCCCAGACCATAATGCACTTCTGTCTTAAAGCCCCACACTCTGTTATCTCTGAGTGTGTACTTTTTAAATTCTCCCTGATAAACCTCTTTGTGCCTCTCACTGACATGTCTTGAAAATTCCTTTTCAGTGATGGAAATCAGCAAATCTAGTGAGTTTAATTCCCATCTTCTTTTGGGGGGCCTCCCTCAGCCCCTGTCTGTTATGGTTTATATCTAGATCCTCCTGCAAGTCTCGTCCATTCATAGGTGGGACTTTTGGGAGATGACTGGGTCATGGGTGTGTGATTCTGGATTAGTTCACTGATGGGTTTATATCCCGGTGTGATGTTGGGAGATGAACTCTGTTGGAAACAGGTGGGTCACGGTGGGCGTGGTCTGGAACAGTATGTATCCCTCTTCCTCATTCATCCTTCTCTGCTTCCTTCCTACAATGCCCCTCTGCCATGTCTCTCTGTTTTACAGCCAGTCGACTACAGACTGTAGACCAAAACTAACCTTAACTTGTGGATGTCAGGTATTTTGTTCCAGCAATGAGGAAAATAACTAAGACACTGTCTGATGACAATTACAATCACCATTGACCCAGCTGGCTCGGTCAACCTGCACTTTCTGTGTAACTGTCAGTCAGTGACAGGCCAGCCTGCCTTGACTACCTACCTCATACTGTCAAATCTGAAGGGTGGAGCCCCACAAGTTGGATGTAAGG
Source organism: Heterocephalus glaber (assembly GCF_053883595.1). NCBI lineage: Eukaryota > Metazoa > Chordata > Mammalia > Rodentia > Bathyergidae > Heterocephalus > Heterocephalus glaber. Next base: position 7,277,673 of record NW_028258173.1, on the reverse strand, counting down.
AAAATGTAGCCTCAGCCTCCCGGGAAGAGCTCCATGCAAGTGAAGCAGCTGCAGAGAGGGCTGCTCCTTAGGCCATTTGGAAGCACGGATTTGAGAGTGCACATTCATGTGTGAGAGATTTCATAGCTATGGACTTTCTCAGAAAGGCATGCTCATCAATCTTATTCCCAACAAGCTGCCTGTGTGCACAGAGACTGCATCAGGCAGCTTTTCTGGTTTATGTTGCAATCGCCAAACTCCCAAATCTCTTACTTCTGTAGCCATAAATGTTCATTTCTCATCCTTGCAAGCAGTGAGTCAGCTTTGCTCTGGGACAAGGCTGACAGGCGCTGTCCCATCTGCTATAGGCAACCAGAAACCTCCTACAGATTCTGCTCAGAAGGCATCATAGGAATCTGGAGGATGTTTTTACCAGAAAGCACTGGGTCTCCATTTGGGCCTTCAAATGCCTGATGGATAACTAAAAGCAAGATAAAGCTTGGGATCTCTGCCTTCATTTTACGCCTGTCTCCTTTGTTACTTTAAACCTTGCATCCGATTTTTGCTCAGCTCTGCACCTAGGCATGTTAATCATTTAAGGAATGTCTGTTTGAAAACTGTTACCCACCACAAAAAAAGCAACAAACAAAAAATCTGTTTATTATTAGCCCGAAATTTACCTAACGTACTTCATCCCCCTTCAAGACTGAGGACACCAAGATAAGAGGAAGTAAGCTATTTTCAAGATTTGCAGGAGCATTCAATGCCAGCTTTTGCAACATCCCGGGAGGAGTCTCCAGTCATTGTCCTAAACCTGCAGTCACCTTGGATTCCAGCAGAGCCTCAGCATACACAGATGGAACCATGATGAGAACACCATCCTAAATAAGAGCAATTACCCTAATGACAAGAGTTGAGGCTGCCCCTCTGAGTAGTGACAATCATCTCCTGGGAACAGATCACCCTCTTAAGACATAATGACTTCTTTGGAGCCATTTTACCAAACAAGTACTGATACAAAGATCAGCCAGATCATGGTTTGACCAAGATTGTTTAATTATACACACCTCTTCTCCCCTCCCTCCACAATTCTTCTATTTAAGTTCAAAGCTCAGCTCAATACCCCTGAAGACAAGACTGAGACCCTTGATCTCACTTATCTTCCAGATACAGCCATATTGATAAAATTCCAACTTCTGCATAACTTTTCCTATTTGCTTTTTGGTGTGAATGGCCAGAATCTGATTTGTTTGGACTCCTAGAGTGGGTCTTTGGCCCAGGAGTCAGGTAACAAAGGAAAACATGTCGCTTCGGCTCACATTTCATTGTCCAAAGCAGTCCCATTCCCAACACTATAGCCAAGAGCAGACAGGACACCTAACAGTGTGCAAGGAGGTGCAGTGGTCCAGATCCTACATTCACAGCTGGCCGGTGTGTTTAACAGATTCGGGTGTGATGGGCCTGGAAGGAAAGCAAGCCTAGGAACTTCTGAAATAAGCCTAGGGAGGAAAGATGTGGAGTGCTGATCTGAATAACCTTTGATATCTTTGTGTCCTGAAGTTGCAGTCTTCTTAAAAGCAGAATTTTAAAGTTAGAATTTTCTTCCTTCTTTTCTAATTATCTTTATTTCTTCTACTTACCTCACAATGAGTGGTTGAGAAGCAGTTTGGGAGAGTTGGGGAACACAGTCTGGGTGTCCCCTTTTGCCATCTGCTGGTTGCTGGCAGAACTGCCTCATTTTTTGCCTTGCTCTTAGCTGGGACTGTAAGAGAGGAAGTCCAGAGTTAAGCTCCTGGCGTTTATCGTACCCAAGCCTTCCAATTAGCTTTTTAAAAAACACAAATGCCTTTCTCAATCCTATGTCATTCTGACACAACTGGCTTGAGGTGGGGCCTAGGTGGCATTTTAAAATTCTGCCTCAGGTGACTCCCATGAGCTACCAGGAAGCAGCATTCATTTGGAGGAGCGAGGGAGGGAGGATGGATGGACGTATGAGTAATGAGAAGGAGATGCCAGTCAGAAACCTGGGCACACAGTGGTAAACACTTGTGGTCCCAGCTTCTCAGGAGGCTGCAGCAGGCAGATTCCTTGAGCCCAGGAGTTTAGGGCCAGCCAGAGCAACACGGCAATGTTAGAAATAAGCCCCCAGACTCAATTTGCCAGTGCAGATAATGAAGCACGCAGATGTCAAAAAATCTCAACAAGGCAAGGTTTTAAGGTTTTTTTGTTCTTTTTTCTTCTGCAGAAGGGTGTGCAACATCTCTAAGGCAAGGTAGTAAGCACACAGGGAGGCCACAACAGGCTCATTTTTTTCCTTATGCAAGAAAAGCAGCTGACCTTTCTTCCCGTTGGCTAGGTTGAAGGTTCACAGTCTACCCTGATTGGTAACTTTAGGCAGCACAGAGGGTAGGCATGAGTAGTTGCTGGGCAGGATTGTTAAGGGAGGGAAGAGTAGGGAACAGAAAGTCCAGGGCTATTGATAAGCTATCTTTGGTTTGCAGCTATGTTCCCAGAATTCCAACTGAGCAGGCATTTCCCATAATTTAGTGTGTTCAAGGCCACCTAGGATGGAACAGAGTCTAAGATGGAGGAACTCTCTTGTTCATATTTTTTATAGAAAAGACCTTGTTTCTCACAACAAGACCCTGTGTCAGCAAAGAATTTGCTTGAAAAGGGAGCTGTGGTGTAGTTCAGTAATAAAAGATGTGCCTAGCATGAGGAAGCCCCTGGATTTGATTCCCCAGCTCCGCAGAGGAGGAGGAGGGGAAGGGAGAAAAGAGGTGGAGGAGGAGGAGAAGAGGGGAAAGAGGCAGAGAAGGAAGGGGAAGAAAAAGAAACCTAAAGCAGCACTGAGCAGGTGGAGCATCTGAAGAACGATGTACTGTTTTCCTATAAATTCCTTGAGTTAAGTGTTGCAGGGAGTCTTTAACCAAGAGTCGTATCCCAACATCTCTGAAACCAAAGCGCCCAAACACCTAGACTTTTACTACCAATTATTAATATGTAATTGAGCAAAACAGTGTAACTTTAATCAAGAAATCTATATGTAACTTATAAAAGTATAAAACCATATTTTAACTGCATCCCCTCTTGAAATTGGTGGGGCTCTGTTATTCAGTTAATTCACATATCCATGGATAGATTTTATCTGCCCAAATGAGATTAGATGCAGCATCAAATTTCCATTTTTTTCATTTTTATAAGTTGAGGAATTTTGGTTAAATAAATAAGTTGATGGGAATATAAAAGGTTTTTCTAGAGCACTGTCATCCAAATCTTTAAATGTCTTGTAAATATACACAACACATTGCAATCTTCTTATGCTATATGGTAAAAAAAAAAAAATCTCAGAATTTCTTAATGCTGCTTTATAGCCTTCTTCAGTTTGTTTTTGCTTTTTTTGGTACTGGGGATCGAACTCGGGTCCTTGCACCTGCATAGCAGGTGGCAAAACCACTGAGCTAAATCCTCAGCCCTTCAGTTCTTTTTTGAAAGTAATGTGTAGAAAACCACGTTGAGCTGCCATAACAAGTATCACAGGCAGGTGGCTTAAGCAGCAGGCTACTCTTACAAAAGAAAACTACTCTCCTAATGGGTTGGTAGGAGAATGCATGGGAAGAGAGAGAGAGAGAGAAAGCTGCTTGTTGATTGGCTAGAGAAAGTTTTAGGGTATTTTTGAGCAGATGTAGGTTATTATCCTGTCTCCTCACAGGTTACCTGTTTGTTTTCTGCAGAGTTATCATGATCAGCTTTGAAGATTTTGAGTTTGTGAGGTCAGAGTCCATTGGCCAGCCCAGCTGGCTTCTTCCACACAAGTCCATTGTTGAAAAGCTGGTTTCAAACTGTCCTTAAATAGATTCTGGAGGCACTTTCTGAAAAACATCTTAAGCCTTTTGTTAGCTGAGTAATTTTTATACAGGTGTGTCCAGATCTTAACTTGTTTCAATTTCTCAAGTGAATTCTCCCAAACCTTTCAAGGAACAGGTACTTCCAGTACTAGGCAAATCTTTCTAGAACACGTAGAAGGAGAAACTTCAATGAGTTTAGGTGAAATCAACGTAGTACTGATATTACAAACTGACCAAGATCACATACATGGAAAAGAAAACATTACAATCTCAGTTATAAATATTGATGCAATAGCTCTTAAATAAAATATTAGAGGATAAAATCTAGACTACATTAAAAGAATAATTGACTCAAGGAATCAATTCTAGGAATGTCAGCATGACTCATTTGGCAACTATTTTAGTATTATTAATCATTTGAGTAATGTACAGAGAAAAGTATAATCTCCATAGAAAAAGAAAAGGCAATTCACAACATTCAAAATCCATTCCTGCCTTTTTCCCATGCAAACTTCAAGCTCATTTATGAGATATTTATTAAAATAACACATTTAAGGGAAAAATCAATATAATGCATGAATCATTACTGAAAGCTATATACCATCACACACACAAAAATGTCATTTTGGAAAACTGACTTCTGATTTATGGCCAGTTTTATTTCAGAATCAATGCCACAGAACAGCAGTGTCTAATTCAGTCTTAAAGGCTGGCAGGTGGGGCAAGGAATGCCCTTAGTTTTGTAGGAGTTCCTTCTTCACACTGTCAGGTACCAGGACTCTGCCTTTCCAAGTAATTTCAGCCCCCAGGTCATCAATAGTAATGCATTCTAGTCTTTTTTCTTTAATTCCCTCTTCACAGGGTGCCTTCAATTGATCCCTCCTGGCATATTCAACTAGCTTAGCTCTCAGAAACTCTTTGTGGTGGTCTCTTCCTCCTCCCGTCCATCGACTTTTGGTTAATAGCTGATCTCATCTGTATATCTGTGTTCATTTTGCTAACCACAGTCCTCAGCTACACAGACTTGCATCCCCAGTTCCTCCAATAAAATAGCCTTAATACAGTAGAGATATCTGGTCCCCTTGTCTTTCATGTTGTCTCTCATCTCTCATTGTCTCC